>NC_000069.6:3005033-3008840 GCF_000001635.26 Mus musculus | reverse complement strand
GCTGCACTGTGCTGTACAGTGCTGCACTGTGGTGTAACAGTGCTGCACTGGGGTGTCACAGTGCTGCACTGGGGTATCAGAGTGCTCACTGTGCTATGACAGTTATACACTGAGGTGTCACAGTGCTGCACTTTGGTGCCACAATGCTCCACTGTGCTGTCAATGTGCTGCACTGTGGTGTCACAATGCTGCACGGGGTTTCACAGTGCTCCATACTGGTGTCTAAAGCTCAATTTTTTTTGTCCCAGTGCTCCACTGTGCTGTCATAGTGCTGCACTATGGTGTTACAGTGCTCCACTGTTGTGTTACAATTCTCAACTGTGAGGTCACAGTGCACCACTTTTTTGTGACTGTGTTCTAATATGTTGTCACATTGCTCCATTGTGCTATCACAGTGTGCACTGTGGTGCCACAGTGATCCAAAGTACTGTCACTGTGTTTCACGTTACTGTCACACTGCTTCACGATGGTGTCACAGTGCTCACTGTGGTGTCACAGTGATCCACTATTGTTTCACAGTGTTCCACTTTATTGTCACAGTGCTCCCCTGTGGTGTCACAGTGCTTCACTGTGGTGTCACACTGCTACACTTTGGGGTCACAGTGTTCCAATTTGATGTCATAGTGCTCCACTGTGCTGTCTCTCTACTGCAGTATGGTGCCACAGTGCTACCCTATGATGTCAAAAAGTTCCACTTTTTTGTCAGAGTGCTCCACTGTGGTATCACAGTTTCCACTGTGTTGTCACAGTGCTCCATTGTACTTTCACAGTGCTCAATGATGGTGTCACATTGCTCACTGTGGTGTTACAATGCTCCACTGTGGTGTCAAAGTGTTCCACATTATCGTCATAGTGCTCCACTGTGGTGTCACAGCACTACACTCTGGAGTCACAGTGTTCACTATGGTGTCACATTGCTAAAATGTACTATCACAGTGCTGTACTGTGGCACCACATTGGTCTACTGTGGTATTACAATACTTCACTGTGGTTTGAGAGTTCTCCACTGTGATGTCACCCTGCTCCACTGTGATGTCACAGTGATGCACAGTGTCATCACATTTCTCACCTGTGGTGTCACAGTGCTCCATACTGGTGCCACAAAGCTCAAATTTTGTGGCAAAGTGCTCAACTGTGGTGTCACATTGCTTCACTGTGGTGTCATAGTGCTCCACTGTGAAGTGACAGTGCTCCACTGTGCTATCAAAGTGCTGCACTGTGGTGTCACAGTGCTCCAAGGTCTTGTCACAGTTCTCCTTGTGGTGTCTCAATGCTCTACTGTGCTGTCACAATGGTGCACTGTTGTGGCATAGTGCTCCACTGTTCTGTTACAGTTCTCTCCTGTGATGTCACAGTGCTTAACTATTTTGCCACAGTGCTCCACTGTGTTGTCACAGTGCTTCACTCTGGTGTCTCAGTGTTCCACTGTGGTGTCATTTTGCTCCACTGTAGAGTAACAGTGCTCCAATGTGCTGTCAATATGCTGCACTGTGGTGTCACAGTTCTCCACTGTGCTGTCACAGAGCTGCACTGTGGTGTCACAGTGTCATACTGGGGAGTTAGAGTGCTCACTGTGCTATGACAGTTATGCACTGCAGTGTCACAGTGCTGCCCTTTGGTGTCACAGTGCTCCACTGTGTTGTCAATTTGCTGCACTGTGGTGTCACAATGCTGCACCGGGTTTCACGGTGCTCCATACTGGTGTGTAAAGCTCAAATTTTGTGCCAGAGTGCTCCACTGTGCTGTCACATTGCTACATTTTATTGTCCCAGTGCTCCACTGTGCTGTAACAGTGCTGCACTATGGTGTTACAGTGCTCCACTGTTGTGTTACTGTTCTCAACTGTGAGGTCACAGTGCACCACTTTTGTGACAGTGTTCTAATATGTTGTCACGTTGCTACATTGCGCTGTACACAGTGTGCACTGTTGTGCCACAGTGTTCCACTTTATTGTCACAGTGCTCCCCTGAGGTGTCCCAGTACTTCACTGTGGTGTCACATTGCTACACTGTGGAGTAACAGTGTTCCAATTTGATGTCATAGAGCTCCACTCTGCTGTTTCTGTACTGCAGTATGGTGTCACAGTGCTACACTGTGATGTCACAAAGTTCCACTTTTTTGTCAGTGTGCTCCACTGTTGTGTCACAGTTTCCACTGTGCTGTCACATTGCTCCATTGTACTTTCACAGTGCTCAATGATGGTGTCACAGTGCTCACTGTGGTGTTACAGTGCTCCACTGTGGGTGTCAAAATGTTCAACATTATTGTCATAGTGCTCCACTGTGGTGTCACAGTACTCCACTCTGGGGTCACAGTGTCCACTATGGTGTCAAATTGCTAAACTGTACTATCACAGTGCTGTACTGTGGCATGACATTGGTCTACTGTGGTACCACAATGCTTCACTGTGGTTTCAGAGTTCTCCACTGTGACGTCACAGTGATGCACTGTGTCATCACATTTCTCACCTGTGGTGTCACAGTGCTCTACACTGGTGCCACAAAGTTCAAATTTTGTGGCAAAGTGCTCAACTGTGGTGTCACATTGATTCACTGTGGTGACACAGTGTTCCACTGTGATGAGATAGTGCTCCACTGTGCTATCAAAGTGCTGCACTGTCATGTCACAGTGTTCGAGGGTCTTGTCACAGTGCTGCACTCTGGTGTCACAGTGCTTCACTGTGCTGTCATAGTGCTGCACTGTCGTGTCACAGTGCACCACTGGGGTGTCAAAGTGCTACTGGGTTGTGTCACAATGCTAAGTGTGGAGTCACAGTGCTACACTGTGTTGACACAGTTCTGCATTATGATGTCACAATGCTACACTGTGGTGTCAAAGTGTTCCACATTAGTGTCATAGTGTTCCACTGTGGTGTCACAGTACTCCACTCTGGAGTGACAGTGTCCACTCTGCTGTCACATTGCAAAAGTTTACTGTCACAGTGCTGTACTGTGGTATCGCAGTGGTCTACTCTGGTAGGACAATGTTTCACTGTGGTTTCACAGTTCTACACTGTTATGTCACCCTGCTCCACTTTGATGTCACAGAGATTCACTGTGTCATCACCTTGCTCAACTGTGGTGTCACAGGGCTCCACACTGGTGCTACAAAGCTCAAATTTTGTGGCACAGTGCTCAACTGTAGTATCACATTGCTTCACTGTTGTGTCACAGTGCTCCACTGTGATGTCACAGAGGTGCACTGTGGTTTTACATTGCTCCTCTGTGGTGTCACATGATCAACTGTGGTGTCACTGTGTTCAAATTTGTTGTCACAGTGATCCACTGTGTGGTCACATTTTTCAATTTGATGGCATAGTGTTCCACTGTTCTGACTCAGTGCTGCACTGTGAGGTCAAAGTGCTGCTCTGTGGTGTCACAGTGCTCATTTGTGGTGTCAAAATGTTCCACTTTTTTTGTCAGAGTGCTCCATTGTACTGTCCCAGTGCTCCATTGTACTGTCACAGTTATCAGCAATGGTGTCACAGTGCTCACTGAGGTGTTACAGTGCTTCACTGTGGTGTCACAGTTACACATTGTCACAGTTCTCTTCTGTGAGGTCATAGTGTCAACTCTGGTGTCACATTGCTAAATGTATTGTCACAGTGATGTATTGTGACACAACAGTGGTCTATTGTGGTGCCACAATGCTTCAATGTGGTTTCACAATTCTCCACTGTGGTGTCACTCTGCTCCACTGTGATGTCACAGTGATGCACTGTGGCGTCACTTGCTCCACTGTGGTGTCACAGTGCTCCACACTGGTGTCACAATGCTAAACTTTTGTGTCAAAGTGCTCCACTGTGGC
>NC_000069.6:3000000-3004644 GCF_000001635.26 Mus musculus | reverse complement strand
ATATCCCTCCACTGGGGTGTAACAGTGCTCCTTGGGGTGTCACAGTGCTCACTGTGCTATGACAGTTATGCACTGTGGTGTCACAGTACTCCACTGTGGGGTCACAGTGCTCCACTGTGGTGTCATATTGCTCCACTTTGTTGTCAAAGTCATCCACTGTGCTGTCACAGTGCTGCACTATGGTGTTACTGTGCTCCACTCTTGTGTTACAGTTCTCAGCTGTAAGGTCACAGTGCACCACTTTTTTGTCACAGTGCTCCACTGTGCTGTCACAGTGCTCCACTGTGCTGTCACAGTGACACAGTGCTGCACTGTGGTGACACAGAACTTCACTCTTGTGTCTGAGTGCTCCACTGTTGTGTTACACTACTCACTGTAGTGTCACAGTGGTCCACTGTCGTGTCATGTTTCTCCACTGTGTTTTCACAATGCTCCACTGTGTTATCACAGGACTTTACTGTGGTGTCACAGTTCTCTACTGTTGTGTCAGATTGCTCCACTGTGGTGTCACAATGCTCCAATGTGCTGTCACTGTGATCCACTGTTCTGTTACAGTGCTCCACTGTGGTGTCACAGTGCTTATTGTGCTGTCACATGATCCACTGTGGTGTCAAATTGTTCCACACTATTGTCACAGTGCTCCACTGGGCTGTCACAGTGCTGCACTGTGGTGTCAAACTGTTCCATTGTGGGGTCACAGTGTTCTACTTTTATGTCAGAGTGCTCCACTGTGGTGTCACAGTGCTCAGTCTGGTGTCAAAGTGCTCCACAGTTCTGTTACAGAGCAGCAGTGCGGTGTCACAGTGCTATACTGTGGTGTCAGAGTGTTCCTTTTTGGTGTCAAAATGTTCCACTTTTTTGTCAGAGTACTCCACTGTGGTGTCACAGTACTCCACTCTGGCATCACAGTGTCCACACTGAAGTCACATTGCTAAACTGTACTGTGACAATGCTGTACTATTTACCACAGTGGTACAATGTGGTGCCACAATGCTTCACTGTGGTGTCACAGTTCTCCATTGTGATATCAACATGCTCCACTCTAGTATCACAGTTCTCCACTGCCCGGTAAAAGTGCTGCTCTGTGGTATCATAGTGCTCCACTGTGCTGTCAAAGTACTGCACTGTGGTGTCACAATGCTCTACTGTGCTGTCACAATGCTGTACTGTGGTGTCACAGTGCTCCACTGTTATGTCAATGAGATGCACTGTGGTGTCACAGTGCTCCACTGTTATGTCAATGAGTTGCACTGTGGTGTCACAGTGCTCCAATGTGGTGTCACATGATCCACTGTGGTGTCACTGTGCTCCAATGTGTTGTCACAGTGCTCCTCTGTGATATCAATGTGCCCCACTGTGCTGTCACAGTACTGCACTATGCTGTCTCAGTGTGACATTTTTGTGTTACAGTTCTCAACTGTGAGGTCAAGTGCTCACTTTGGTGTCAGACTGCTCCACTGTGGTGTAACAGTGCTTAATTGCATGTCCCTGTGCTCCACTGGGGTGTCACAGTGCTGCACTGTGGTTTCACAGTGCTCCACTGTGATGTCACAGTGATGCACTGTGGCGTCACATTGCTCCATTTTATTTTCACAGTGCTCCACTGTGGTGAAAAAGTGCTGCACTGCGGTGACAAGGAACTCTACTCTGGTGTAAGAGTGTTCCACTGTTGTGTTACAGTGCTCAATGTTTTGTCATAGTTCTCTATTGTTTTGTCACATTGCTGCACCGTGGTGTAACAGTCCTCCAATGTACTGTCACCTTAATCAACAGTACTGACACAGTGCTCCACGACGGTGTCACAGTGCTCAATGTGGTGTCACAGTGATCCACTGTTGTGTCACAGTGTTTCACTTTATTGTAACAGGGCTCCTCTTTGGTGTCACAGTGCTCCAATGTGGTGTCACACTGCTCCACTGTTGGGTCACAGTTTTCCAATTTGATGTCATAGTGCTCCACTGTTCAGACTCAGTGGTGCACTGTGGTGTCACAGTGCTACTCTGTGGTGTCACAGTGCTCCTTTGTGGTGTCAAAATGTTCCACTTTTTTGTCAGAGTGCTCCACTGGGGTGTCACAGTGCTCCACGGGGGTGTCACAGTGCTCACTATACTATGACAGTTATGCACTACGGTGACACAGTGATCCACTGCGGTATCACAGTGCTCCACTGTGGTGTCACATTGCTCCACTTTGTTGTCAAAGTGATCCACTCTGCTGTCAAAGTGCTGCACTATGGTGTTACATTGCTCCACTATTGTTTTACAGTTCTCAGCTGTGAGGTCACAGTGCACCACTGTTTTGTAACAGTGCTCCACTGTGTTGTCACAGTGCTCCACTTTGCTATCACAGTGATGCACTGTGGTGTCACAATGCTCTACTGTGCTGTCACAATGCTGAACTGTGGCTTCACTGTGCTACACTGGTATGTCACAGTGCTCCATTCTGGTGTCAAAATGCTCCACAGTGCTGTCATAATGCTGCACTTTGGGGTTAAAGTGATTCACTATGGTGTCATAATGTTCCACTATGATGTCATAGTGCTTCACTGTGCTGTCACAATGGTGCACTGTGGTGTCACAGTGCTGTACTGGGGTATCACAGTGCTTCACTGGGGTGTCAGAGTGCTCACTGTGTTATGACAGTTCTGCACTGAAGTGTCATAGTGCTGCACTTTGGTGTCACAGTGCTCCACTGTGCAGTCAATATGCTACATTGTGGTGTCACAGTGCTCATTGTGCAGTCACAGTGCTGCACTGTGTTGTCACAATTCTGCATTATGATGTCACAGTTCTCCACTGTGGTGTCACAGTGCTCCACTCTGGTGTCACAGTGCTCCACTCTGGTGTCAAATTGCTCCACAGTGCTGTCACAATGCTGCACTGGAGTGTCACAGTTCTCCACACTGAAGTCTAAATCTCAAATTTTGTGTCACAGTGCTTGACTGTGCTATCACATTGCTCCATTTTGTTGTGACAGTGCTCCACTGTACTGTCACATTGCTGCACTATGGTGTTAAAATATCTCAACTCTTGTGTTACAGTTCTCAACTGTGAGGTCACAGTGCACCATTTTTTGTCACAGTTATCTAATATGTTGTCACATTACTCCATTGTGCTGTCACAGTGTGCACTGTGGTGCCACAGTGTGCACTGTGGTGCCACAGTGCTCCAAAGTACTCTCACTCTGATCCTCGGTACTGTCACAGTGCTTTACGTTGGTGTCACAGTGCTCACTGTGGTATCACAGTGCTGCACTGTGGTGTCACACTGCTCCACTGTGGGGTCATATTGTTCCGATTTGATGTCATAGTGCTCCACTGTGCTGTCTCAGTTCTGCACTATGGTGCCACAGTGATATGCTGTGATTTCACAATGTTCCAATTTTTTGTCAGAGTGCTCGACTGTGGTGTCACAGTGTTCCATTGCACTGTCACAGTGCTCAACGATGGTGTCTCAGTGCTCACTGTGGTGTTACTGTGCACCACTGTGGTGTCAAAATTTTCCACATTATTGTCATAGTGCTCCACTGTGGTGTCACAGTACTCCACTCTGGGGTCACAGTGTTAACTCTGGTGTGAGATTGCAACAATGTACTGTCACAGTGCTGTACTGTGGCGCCACATTGGTCTTCTCTGATAGAAAAATGCTTCACTGTGGTTTCACAATTCTCCACTGTGTTTTCACCCTGCTCCACTGTGATATCACAGTGATGCACTGTGTCATCACATTGCTCAACTATGGTGTCACAGTGCTCCACACTGTTGCCACAAAGCTCAAATTTTGTGGCACAGTGCTCCACTGTGGTGTAACATTGATTCACTGTGGTGTCACGTTGCTCCAATGTGGTGTCACATGATCCACTGTGGTGTCACTGTGCTCCAATGTGTTTTCACAGTTCCCCACTATGATATCAAAGTGCTCCACTGTGCTGTCACAGTGCTGCACTATGGTGTCACAGTGCTACACTTTTGTGTTACAGTTCTCAACTGTGAGGTCACAGGGCTCACTTATGTGTCACACTGCTCCACTGTGGTGTAACAGTGCAACATTGAATGTGTCAGTTCTCCACTGGGGTGTCACAGTGCTCCACTGTTCTTTCACAGTGCTGCACTGTGGTTTCACATTGCTCCACTGTGGTGCACAGTGCTCAACTGTGGTATCACCATGCTCTACTATGCTGTCAAAGTGCTGCACTGTTGTGTCACAATGCTCTACTATGCTGTCACAATGCTTCTCTGTGGTGTCACAGTGCTCCACTGGAGTGTCACAGTGCTCCACTCTGGTGTCAAAATGCTCCACTGTGCTGTCACAATGGTGCACTTCTGTGTCACAGTGCAACACTATGGTGTCACAATGTTCCACTATGATGTCATAGTGCTCCCCTGTGCTGTCACAATGGTGCACTGTGGTGTCACAGTGCTCTACTCTTGTGTTTACAGTTCTTTACTGTGATGTCACAGTGATGCATTGCGGCATCACATTGTTCCACTTTGTTGTCACAATGCTCCCCTATGATGAAACAGTGCTGCACTGTGGTGACATAGAACTCCACTGTGCTGTCTGAGTCCTCCACTGATGTGTTTCAGTGTTCACTGTTTTGTCATAGTTCTTTACTTTGGGGTCCCAGTGCTCCCACTGTGATGTC
>NC_000068.7:181776587-182011587 GCF_000001635.26 Mus musculus | reverse complement strand
GAGGGGTGCCCAAAGAAACCTGGAATATTGATCAGTGTTAAGAAAACTAGTGATAATATTTGTTATCCAGTTTCTGTGTGTTGTGGAAGTGCAGGGCTTAACTCCAGTCCTGGCTGGAACAGTTTGTGACTACACTGGAAGTCCCATTTAGCAGCATAAATGCTTTTGTCTGGATGCAGATGTTTGAGGAAACAATAGCTGCAGCAGTCTCTGAGGCTGAATCACCTGGGCGACTTGTCTTCTTTGGTCTATGGTTCTTTCATTCTGCAAAAGCATGAACTTTCAAAGTTAATACACATTTCTGCGTTAACATATGTATGGGATGTGCAGTGTGCACAATTCAGTTAGAGATGAGTCTTTGCTCTTAGTTCAAGAAGGATAAAAGGCATCAAACTTTGAAAGTCTGTTTGGACCATGTATCCAAACTGTAATGTAAATTCCTACCCATGCCGTTTGAAAGTATGGCATGCTAAGACTTGAGAACTCTGTAGCCATCAGGATTTACTGCCTATGCAGAGACACTTTCATGTCTCTGAGCTGTCCACCTGTAGAGGGATCAGCATTCATGTTTCCTGTATTTTTCTTGGTTTCTTCCTTCATGGACACAGCCTAGATCTTCAGGAGGTCTCACCTTGTCAAATACAATTTTTATTAATTTTGACGGGATTCATAACTCTTCTTTCCGCATTGGAACAAAGACAAAACTTCTTCCCTAAGGTAACATGAGCTATCACATATTTATGCTGATATAATTTAGTTATCCTTTCTAAGATCTGGTGCTTTTCAGAAGCCATGCTATCCTTTTCATTGACATTTAAAAAATGTAAAGTCAATAGAGCATTATTTAAACTTTCTTTGGGAGATCCCATATTGCCCTTCTGTTCTATGAGTATTTCCCTTAAAGTCCTGTAAACTCTCCCTATAGTTCCTTGTTCTGTAGGATTAAGAGATATTCCGGTAACATATGGGGCAATGAGCTATGTACAGATAGGCTGGTGTCCAGTCGAGTTGAGATCTTAACCCCGGTGAGACCCATGGTGATAATTCACCTACATGGGATGGAAGGCGTTCCCTCATGTCTCCTGGATCCCTGGTTCCTGTAGAAGTTACCGCCCCCACAGCCCCCGCCCCACAAGAGAAGCTCGTGGCTTTTAGTCATGTACACAATGTCCCAAGCTTCTGACCTTCAGGCTAGACTCCTCCCAGTTACCTAGCAACAACAAGATAACAAACCCACTATAAGAGGGGCTGCTTGGCCCCTCATTGCTCTCTTATTCCCCTTACACTCTAACCTCTTACTCTCCAGCCTTTCTTCTCTCTCTCTCTCTCTCTCTCTCTCTCTCTCTCTCTCTCTCTCTCTCTCTCTCTCTCTCTCTCTCTCTCTCCTTTTCTCCCTTCTCTCCTCTTGGCCATGGTCAGTCTCTCTCTTTTTTTTACCTTTTCTCTTTCCCCCTGCTTTTTTACAATAAAGCTCTAAATCCATAGACTGTTTCTGTTCATCAACACCTGCTGTGCTTGGACGATGGGATAGGCTTTCCTCTAAAGAGCTGTTCCTGTGCTCTAGTCAAGGCACAGACTAAAGACTCTCGCCTGCGTAGGAACCTCTCCTCCCTCTGCCCTCTTCTTGTATCTCCAGGGCTGAGAGTGTTGACCCAGGGCCCCTGGTACCTGGGGCTGCCCTTTGTCCACTCTCTGCCTTGTGGAGTCAGTGACTTCACACAGCCAGATGCCCACCAGGGGCTGAGTGGAAATCATCCGGCAGTCCTACTGCATCCGCCTACCCAGAGCACAGGAACTCTGGCCGGACATGGGCTTTCTCCCTTCCCCCCTTCCTCTACACCCACAGCCCCACAGTAACATGTTTGATGTCATAATGTCGAAAATACTGTTGTATTCTAATGGGTACATATGTTGAACCAGTGTCAGCTTCCATCTGTAAAGGTATCTCCGAAATAGTCATCATCTCTTTAAATTTGCAATCTTAGAATCAGCCCTTTTAGAACTCAAGGCAGAAGCATATTGGGATCCTGAATATATATCAATTGTGTGACTTATCAACACACGTGCATATTTAAAATTTTGAAAGCCTACAAAATAAAACATACAAGCTCTTATATGACACTGTTCTAATGTGCCTTCAAACATAATTTGTACTCTTAACTAGTTGTTGTTCTGATTTCTCAAGCTTTTGTGGATTTTTAAGAAATATTTTTATTGGTTATTTTATATATTTACATTTCAAATGTTATCCCCCTTCTTGGTTCCCCCTTGAAACCTCCCATCCCACCACTCACTCCCCACTGATTCTATGAGAGTGTCCCACCCCTTACACATTGCCACACCCACACTCCCATACCCCCCCTACTCCCCACCCCACCACGCACCTATCACAACATGCTAACATTCACCTGCACTGGGGTATCAGGTATGAACAGGACCACGGGCCTTTCCTCCCATTGATATCTGACAAGGCCATCCTCTGCTACATATGCAGTTGGAGCCACAGGTCCCTCCATGTGTTTTTTGTTTGTTTGTTTGTTTGTTTGTTTGTTTTTGGTTGCTGGTTTAGTCCATGGGAACTCTGGGGGTACTGGTTAGTTCATATTGTTGTTCCTTCTATGGGGAAGCAAACCCCTTTAGCTCCTTAGGTACTTTCTCTAATTTTGCCATTGGGGAACTGGGGCTCAGTCCCATGGTTGGCTGCAAGGATCTGCATTTGTTTCAGAAAGGATCTGGCAGAGCCTATCAGGAGACAGCTATATCAGGCTCCTGTCAGCATGCACTTCTTATCATCTATAATAGTGTCTGGATTTGGTGACTGTATATGGGATGGATCCCCAGGTAGGGCAGTCTGTGGATGGTCTTTCCTTCAGTCTCTGCTCCACACTTTGTCCCTGTATTTCCTTTAGACAGGAACAATTCTGGATTAAAATTTGAGAATAGTGGGTGGCCCTATCCCTCATTCGTGGGCCATGCCTAAGCACTGAATATGGTTTCTACAAGTTCTCTCTATACTGTGTTGAGTATTTCAGCTAATGTCCTCACCATTGGGTCCTGGAAGACTCTTGATTTCCTGGTGGCTATGACTTTCTAGTGGCTAGAAAGTTCCCCATCCCCCATTGCATAATTCTGTTCAATTTCCTGATCCTCTCTGTACATCTCCCCCATCTCCTCCCACACCGGATCCTGTCACCACATTTTCCTCTCCCACTCCTCTATTCCTCCCAAATCCCCCCCCCCACTCTATAGCTTCTGTGATATTTTTATGCCCCCTTCTAAGTAGGTCTGAGGCATCCACAATTTGGTCTTCCTTCTTCTTGAGCTTCATATGGTCTGAGTTGTATCATGGGTATTCTGAGCTTTTTGCCTAATAACAATTCATTAGTGAGTGTATACTGTATTAGTCAGGGTTCTCTAGAGTCACAGAACTTATGGATAGTCTCTAGATAGTAAAGGAATTTATTGATGACTTACAGTCGGCAGCCCAATTCCCAACAATGGTTCAGTCGCAGCTGTGAATGGAAGTCCAAGGATCTAGCAGTTACTCAGTCTCACGCAGCAAGCAGGCGAAGGAGCAAGAGCAAGAGCTAGACTCCCTTCTTCCAATGTCCTTATATTGTCTCCAGCAAAAGGTGTAGCCCAGATTAAAGGTGTGTTCCACCACACCTTTAATCCCAGATGAAAGGCATAGCCCAGATTAAAGGTGTGTTCCTTAACTCGGAGATTCAATCTTCTGGAATCCATAGCCACTATGGCTCAAGATCTTCAAACCAAGATCCAGATAAGGATCTCCAAGCCTCTAGATAAGGGTCACTGGTGAGCCTTCCAATTCCGGATTGTAGTTCATTCCAAATATTGTCAAGTTGACAACCAGGAATAGCCACTACAATCCACCCCTTGTCAACTTGACACAAATAATATCTCATGTTCACATGAAACAATAACAAGGTTGTAAATACGCCTAACATGATATAACTATCCCTCGTACAATCGCAAACGCATTAGTAAATTTACAATGGGCATTCATATTACTTTATAATCCTCGTTTCTGCAACTGGTTACGTGGCCTTAATTGGTATTTATAACTACCTTCCTCTACTACCCATTCTGTATTTCCTTCACCTTCAGCCAGCACCTCAGCAGGTCTTGGCTCTTTTCCTGGAGGATTGACCCATACCTTCATTCCTGATGGGTCTGCGTCCTTTGTCATCCTGCTTGGATTAGGCTGTTGTAGTTTCCCATTGACTTTAATCACAGGACATGGTAGTACTAAGAGACGCCCTAAGGGATCTCCTGCACTCCAGACATAATCTTGCTTACCACCATTGTGAAGAGGTAATCCAATTTCCCCATGGTAATCTGGATCTATCACCCCTCCTAACACTGTTATTCCTTTTTTAGCCTGTTGGTTTAAGGGCATTAGAAGCCCAAAATGACCAGGGGGAAGTCTGAGCTTCCAGTTCAATGGAATGTTTGTTGTAGCTCCTGGTAGAAGCACTCCCCTCTCTGGAGCCAAAACTTCTAGGCCAGCAGAACCTAGAGTTATGGGGACAGGAAGCAAAAATTTTCCTAGAGGGTCACTAGGAGTGATAGTAAGTGGAACTATTCCGTTTTCCACCCCTTGATTCCTGGACCCATGAATCCTGGCTATGGGTGAAACTGTACCATATATCGAGCGCTGATTCAAAGCATATACTGCCTTCTGAAGAACTCTGCCCCAGCCTTCCAAGCTGTTACCACCTAATTGGCGCTGTAACTGCGTCTTCAAAAGGCCATTCCATCTTTCTATCAGCCCAGCTGCTTCAGGATGATGGGGAATGTGGTAAGACCAGTGAATTCCATGATCGTGAGCCCACTGTCGTACTTCTCTGGCTGTGAAATGAGTTCCTTGGTCAGAAGCAATACTGTGTGGAATACCATGACGATAGATGAGGCATTCTGTCAGTCCGTGAATGGTGGTTTTAGCAGAGGCATTACGTGCAGGAAAGGCAAATCCATAACCAGAATAAGTATCTACTCCAGTAAGAACAAAACGCTGTCCTTTCCACGAAGGAAGTGGTCCAATGTAGTCAACCTGCCACCAGGTTGCTGGCTGGTCACCTCGAGGAATGGTGCCATATCTGGGGCTCAGTGTTGGTTTCTGCTGTTGGCAGATCTGGCAATCAGCAGCAGCAGTAGCCAGGTCAGCTTTGGTGAGTGGAAGCCCGTGTTGCTGAGCCCAAGCATAACCTCCATCTCGACCACCATGACCACTTTGTTCATGTACCCATTGAGCAATGACAGGGATGGCTGGGGAGAGAGGCTGACTGTCCACAGAACGGGTCATCTTATCCACTTGATTATTGAACTCCTCCTCGGCTGAAGTCACCTTTTGGTGAGCATTTACATGGGACACAAATATCTTCACATCCTTTGCCCATTTGGAGAGATCTATCCACATACTTCTTCCCCAGATGTCTTTCTCACCAATTTTCCAATTGTGATCTTTCCAAGTCCCTGACCATCCAGCCAATCCATTGGCTACAGCCCATGAGTCAGTGAATAATCGTACATCTGGCCACTTCTTCTTACAAACAAACTGTAATACCATGTGTACTGCCCGAAGTTCTGCCCACTGTGAAGATTTCCCTTCACCTGTGTCTTTCAAGGTTGTCCCAGAAAGGGGTTGTAATGCTGCAGCTGTCCACTTCTGGGTAGTGCCTGCATAACGTGCAGAGCCATCAGTAAACCAGGCTCTAGTCTTCTCCTCTTCGGTCAGTTGATCATAGGGAACACCCCATGAGGCTATAGGTGCATGCTTGGCAGCAGATGGCATTGTAACAGGAGTAGAAACCATAGGCATTTGAGCAACTTCTTCATGTAACTTGCTTGTGCCTTCAGGACCTGCTCTGGCCCGATCACGTATATACCACTTCCATTTGATAATAGACTGCTGCTGTGCACGTCCCACTTTATGACTTGCAGGGTCTGATAGTACCCAGCTCATGATGGGTAATTCAGGTCGCATAGTGACTTGGTGTCCTATTGTCAGACGTTCAGTTTCCACTAAGGCCCAATAGCAGGCCAAGAGCTGTTTTTCAAAGGGAGAATAGTTGTCTGCAGATGATGGTAGAGCTTTGCTCCAAAATCCCAAAGGCCTTTTCTGTGATTCACCTACAGGGGCCTGCCAGAGGCTCCAAACAGCATCTCTATCAGCCACAGACACCTCAAGTACCATCGGATCTGCTGGGTCATATGGTCCAAGTGGTAGAGCAGCCTGCACAGCAGCCTGGACCTGTTGAAGGGCCTTCTCCTGTTCCAGGCCCCACACAAAGCTAGCAGCTTTCCGAGTCACTTGGTAAATAGGCCTAAGTAACACACCCAAGTGAGGGATGTGTTGTCTCCAGAATCCAAATAGACCCACTAAACGTTGTGCTTCTTTCTTGGTTGTAGGAGGGGCCAGGTGCAATAACTTATCTTTCACCTTAGAAGGAATATCTCTGCATGCCCCACACCACTGGACTCCTAAGAATTTCACTGAGGTAGATGGTCCTTGAATTTTGGTTGGATTTATTTCCCATCCTCTGATACGCATATGTGTTACCAATGAGTCCAAAGTGGTTGCTACTTCCTGCTCACTTGGTCCAATCAGCATAATGTCATCAATATAGTGCACCAATGTGATATTTTGTGGAAGATCCAAACGATCAAGATCCCTTCTAACTAAATTATGACACAGGGCAGGAGAGTTAATATATCCTTGAGGCAAAACTGTGAAGGTATACTGTTGGCCTTGCCAACTGAAAGCAAATTGCTTCTGGTGGTCCTTATGGACAGGTACTGAGAAGAAGGCATTTGCCAGATCAATAGCCGCATACCAGGTGCCAGGAGATGTGTTAATTTGCTCAAGTAACGAAACTACGTCTGGTACAGCAGCTGCAATTGGAGTTACTACCTGATTTAGTTTTCGATAATCAACTGTCATTCTCCATGATCCATCTGTTTTCTGCACTGGCCAAATAGGAGAGTTAAACGGAGATGTGGTGGGAACCACCACCCCTGCATCCAGCCAGTAAAATCATTTTTCGATTTTTTCCCCATCTTGTAGTAAGCTTTGTGCACTGAATCACCTAATTCATTAAGAAAATCAAGGGCATTAGCTTCTTTAAGTTCGGAATATAGTTTCAACCATGGGTCTTCAAAATTCTCTGAGCTCCCAGGAGGGAGAGAATCTGGAGAGGTTTCAATAGTTGAAAGTGCTGGTGGATCAACAAGCCAATTCCAGAATTTTAAAAGATTCATCCTTGTACTTCTGTTACTCTAGAACCACTCCTGGTACCAACTTCTGTATTAGTCAGGGTTCTCTAGAGTCACAGAACTTATGGATAGTCTCTAGATAGTAAAGGAATTTATTGATGACTTACAGTCGGCAGCCCAATTCCCAACAATGGTTCAGTCGCAGCTGTGAATGGAAGTCCAAGGATCTAGCAGTTACTCAGTCTCACGCAGCAAGCAGGCGAAGGAGCAAGAGCAAGAGCTAGACTCCCTTCTTCCAATGTCCTTATATTGTCTCCAGCAAAAGGTGTAGCCCAGATTAAAGGTGTGTTCCACCACACCTTTAATCCCAGATGAAAGGCATAGCCCAGATTAAAGGTGTGTTCCTTAACTCGGAGATTCAATCTTCTGGAATCCATAGCCACTATGGCTCAAGATCTTCAAACCAAGATCCAGATAAGGATCTCCAAGCCTCTAGATAAGGGTCACTGGTGAGCCTTCCAATTCCGGATTGTAGTTCATTCCAAATATTGTCAAGTTGACAACCAGGAATAGCCACTACATATACCATGCCTATTCTTTTGTGACTGTGTTACCTCACTCAGGATCTTATTTTCTCATTCCATCCATTTATCTAAGAATTTCATGAATTCATTGTAATTATTATTATTATTATTATTATTATTATTATTATTATTATTTTGGTTTTTCGAGACAGGGTTTCTCTGTGTAGTCCTGGCTGTCCTGGAACTCACTCTGTAGATCAGACTGGCCTCGAACTCAGAAATCTGCCTGCCTCTGCCTTCTGAGTGCTGGGATTAAAGGCGTGCGCCACCACCACCTGGCTCATTGTTTTTAATAGCTGAGTAGTACTCCATTGTGTAAATGTACCACATTTTCTGTATCCATTCCTCTGTTGAGGGACATCTGGGTTCTTTCAAACTTCTGGCTATGAACATAGTGGAACATGTGTCCTTATTACATGTTGGAACATCTTCTGGGTATATGCCCAGGAGTGGTATAGCTGGATCCTCAGGTAGTACTATGTCCAATTTTCTGAGGAACCGCCAAACTGATTTCCAGAGTGGTTGTACCAGCTTGCAATATCACCAGCAATGGAGGAGTGTTCCATTTTCTCCACATCCTTTCCAGCATCTGCTGTCACCTGAGTTTTTGATCTTAGCCATTCTGACTGGTGTGAGGTGGAATCTCAGGGTTGTTTTGATTTGCATTTCCCTGATGACTAAGGATGTTGTACATCTCTCTCTCTCTTTTTTTTTTTGCCTTTTACTTACTTATTTTTACACTCCAGAATTTATCCTCCACTGCCAGTTCACCCTGTGACCATTCCACATCCCATACCTCCTCACCACCCCGTCTCCACAAGGATTCCTCCCTCACCCTACCAGACTCTAAACTCCCTGGGGCCTCCAGTTTCTTGAGGGTTAGGTGCATCATCTCTGAATGTACACAGACCTGGAAGTCCTCTACTGTATGTGTGTTGGAGGCCTCATATCAGCTGGTGTAGTATGCTGTCTGTTTGATGGTCCAGTGTTTGAGAGATCTCGGGGGTCCAGATTAATTGAGACTGCTGGTCCTCTTACAGGAATCACTCTTCTCTTCAGCTCTTTCAGCCTTCCCTAATTCAACAACAGGGGTCAGTTGCTTCTGTACATTGGTTGGGGGCAAATATCTGCATCGGACTCTTTTAGCTGCTTGTTAGATCTTTTGGAGGGCAGTCATGATAGGTCCCTTTTTGTGAGCATAGCCCCAGTAATAGTGAAGGGACTATTACTTGAAGGCCTTCCCTTGAGCTTGATCCCACTTTGGGGCTGTCACTGGACCTTCTTTTCCTCGGGATCGTCTCCATCTCCATCTCTATAGTTCTTTCAGACAGGAACAATATGGGTCAGAATTGTGACTGTGGGATGGCAACCCCATCACTCACTTTATGCCCTGTCTTCCTGCTGGAGGTAGGCTCTATACATTCCCTCACTACTGTCAGGCATTTCATCTACCTCCCATGTCTCTGGTCCATTCTGGGGTGTCCCCCACACCTCCTCTCTCCTGAGGTTGCCTTGTTTACATTCTTTCTGCTGACCTCAGGGCTTCAGTCCTTTTCCCTCAGTCAATACCAGATCAGGTTCCCCTCTCTCCCACTTCCCTCCACTCTGTCAACTTTCCCTCCCAGATCCCTCCCTTGCTCCCCATTGTGTCTTTTCATATAAGCATACAGAGCCTCCTTATATTGCAGGCACAATCTGATCCCCATTGTCCTTTTCATAAAATGTTCCTTTCTTTGTGTTATCTGACATTCTTAACATCTTCCTAGTACATTTTAAAGCTATTCCAAAGTCCAGCACTTCTGTGCTGTCATATGCAATCCTGTCACTGTGCTTCACACTCTGCTAACATTCACTCTTGTTTCTCTTTTCCAAGCAGTGACTTTTAGTGCATCAGGAATCTATGATATTCCAAATCCCAACAGAGGTATTTTACCATTTAGGTGATTTCTTAGATTCTGTAGCTGTAAAAAACACAGTGATTAAAAGAAGCTTGTGTGAAAAGTGGTTATGTGCTTCGGTCACAGTATATTGAATGAAGCCAAGGAATGAAATTGGATGCAGGAACTCCATGAAAGCACAAGGGATAATGTTGACTACTGGCTTCACGTCCATGTTGTCTAAAGTCCTTTTTCTTATAACTCCAAGAACAACTCGCTTAGAGGTGGTAGTGTCCACAGTCAGTATGGTCACCTTATATTAATCATTAATTAAATACATGGCTTGCACACAAAACCATAGGTAAGGATGATGGTAGCCATTCCTCAACTGAGATTGCTGGTTCTCAATATCTTCAGAATTGTGTACTTATGAATGAAACCATTTCCAACCAATGTTTGGTAATTGGTATTACAATAGACAGTGTTGTCCTGTTTATAAGTTTAAATTTGTATATTATTCAAATTTTTATAGGATTAAGTACTACTTTTGCTTTTTTTTTGTTTTTGTTTTTTGTTTGTTTGTTTGTTTGGTTTTTTTGAGACAGGGTTTCTCTGTATAGTCCTGGCTGTCCTGGAACTCACTTTGTAGACTAGGCTGGACTCGAACTCAGAAATCTGCCTGTCTCTGCCTCCCAAGTGCTAGGATTAAAGGTGTGCGCCACCACCGCCCGGCAGTACTACTTTTGTTAAGACAAAGAAAAACTATGTTGATTATCATCTAATATTTTCATACTATGAACATTTCAATAATGCAATTCATCTTTGTACTTTTGTATAAAAATAGAATCTGATCTAATTAAAATAACATAACACTTTGGGAAAAAAATACATCCTACCAACCCTGCACAAGAAGCCAAGATAGAAAAGACCTCCACAGCCACCATGACCTTCCCCCTGGTGCTGTGGTAGACAGGGAGGAAAGTAATCCAGACACTGCAGAACATCAGCATGCTGAAAGTTAGGAACTTGGCTTCATTGAATCTGTCAGGAAGGTTCCTAGCCAGGAAAGCCACAGTGAAACTCCCCAGAGCCAAGAAGCCCAAATATCCCAGGACAAAGTGGAAGGCAATGACAGAGCCTTTGTTGCAAAGAATGACAGTCTTTCCATGTTCAGACTTTATATCTCTGTCAATAAAGGGAGGAGATGTTACCAACCAGATTCCACAGAGAACAAGTTGGATCAGGGTACAAATGGGAATGACCAACTTAGGTGCCCCTGTCATCATCATCCCTCTCATCCTTCTTCCTGGAGTAGTGAGCTTGAAAGCCATGACCACGGTTATTGTTTTGGCCAACACTGTAGAAACAGCCACAGTGAAAAATACTCCAAATGTGGTCTGCTGCAGGATGCAGGTGACCTGGGTGGGATGTCCAATGAAGAGCAATGAGCAGAGAAAGCAGAAGTCTAGAGAGATGAGCAGGATGTAGCTGAGAATTCGGTTATTGGCCTTCACAATGGGAGTATCCTTGTACTTCACAAAAGTGACTAGTACTAGAGTTGTGATGGCTGAGAAGGACAGGGCCATGCAGCCTAGTGCCATCCCTAATGGATCTTCATAAGCCAGAAATGACACAGTTCTTTGGAGGCAGTGGGTTTGCTCTATGTTGGCATACTTATCATCTGGACACATCACACACTGTTCCATATCTGCTGGCAAATGTCAATAAACCCTTATAAGATATCATAATTATGTATTTGTATTATTCATAGGAAATATCAATAAATAATTTGGTGTTGAGCATCTACATTCCTTTTTGCTCTAGGAACCACTGACTTAAGATTGCTCTGTATTGCCGGGCAGTAGTGGCGCAGGCCTTTAATCCCAGCACTTGGGAGGCAGAGGCAGGCAGATTTCTGAGTTCGAGGCCAGCCTGGTCTACAGAGTGAGTTCCAGGACAGCCAGGGCTATACAGAGAAACCCTGTCTCAAAAAACCAAAAAACCAAACAACAAAACAAAACAAAACAAAACAAAACAAAACAACCCAAAGATTGCTCTGTATTGACCTATGCTTTGTGATGGAACAAAACACCATCATAGGAGGTGGAACAGAAAAAAATACTTATTAAACAAAAAAGAAAAATATGTATAATCTCAGATTATTTAATTTCTCAAACTAGAAATTCACTATTTACAGGCAAGGGTGGTGTACAGACATTGTTATTGATGCCAATTGATGAAATGCAATATGTACTCTGTTTGCTTTGTGGGTGTGACCTTTGTTACTCATGCAAAAACTATTTACAGAAAGGAATATTTTCATTCTTGAAGCTTTATGCCTCATAGACCTAGACATATCCCTCTCATTGTCTTATGATCTCTTTCTTCCCAAATACACATTCCAAGCTCTATGGCATGAAGATTATGGATGTTCACATTCATTCCTCTTTCCTTAGATAGGGAGTGATTATGTTAAGTACTATCCCATCTCTTGTTGAATTCTTGAAATCTCCACTCTTGTTCCAACTCTTTGACAGGAAATTCTTAATCCTTTAAACCAACTAACTCTTAAAATATATTTCATTAAACAACAACTATTACCCTGAGCATCTGGCCTTTGTCAGGGACTAAGCGGGATGATGGAGGGAAAGATTATGGAACTGATCAGGTAGTCAAGTTTTTATGTACAATGAATTAAAGAAAAATAAACATATACATAGATTATATCGAAAAGGTTTCTTTTTTAAATACATAGATGTGTTCCCCTAAATGCTTTCTATTTAATATAAAACTAGTAGCCATCATATTGTAAGAGAAATGCCTTGTTTGAAGAAGCTATTATAAGTTATTTGCTGGGTCCAAAAGAAGTGGGCATTATTTAATTGATTAAGTTCTGAAATGTGGAGATATTAGGTCTTCAGTTTGCATCTAGGACATATCACATTTCTAGTTTGGAAAGAGAAAGTATTTGAATTCAGAAACTTTTATTCTGCATGCAAGCATGTACCTGTTTCATTGGAAACCTCATTTTCTGGGCACGGAACACAATTAAAGCAGCAGTCTGCTGTTTCTTTCTGATGAATTTTTCTGAATCCAGCAGTACATGTCATACTACACATGGAGGAGGGAACCTGAGGCAGTGCATAAATATTATATAATATGCGTGTGAGTGAGTGTGTGTAGTTCATGTATTTGTCATATGAATAATGACCCATAGATTGATATATGGGACACTAACAAATATGTCTATACATATTCTTCTGATAACCAGGGTTACTTAACAATATCAGGCACATTATTATTTGTATTACCTTGCAATGCACCGAATGTCACATAATATTTACTACATCCTGTAATATTATATATGTAACATTCAGGTTGTAGCAATTTGAAATTTTTCCTTCCTAAACAGATCTATCCAAAAAGAATGTTTGCATGGCACCAGTTTTTCTCTCATGATTTAAAAATTACAAAAAAAGAACACTGAGGTGTATGGAGGGAGAAGGTAGGATAAATCAAGAAAGAATAGTTTGATGACTATGACCAAAATATGTTATATAAGACTCCCATAAAATTAATGAGGTTTTCCTAAGTGTAAAAAATCAAAACAAAACTTGAACCCACTATCCCTTCCCCTCTTTCCCCTGAGTCTATGAGGGAGCTCCCCCATCCACCCACTCCTGCCTCACTACCCTAGCATTCCCCTGTGCTGGGGCATCAAACTTTCACAGGACCAGGGAACTCCCCTCCCACTGATGCCAGATGAGGCAATCCTCACAGAGGAGGGGAAAACAGGAAATGGGATAACATTTGAAATGTAAATAAGTAAATAAAAATCAATACAAAATATATAAATTAAAAAAAGAAAACTGTGAATCTGGAGAAACTTTTATGTCAATGAATACATGCTATACTTATTTAGGCTATAAATATGTTCACACAGAATCAGAAAATTCCATGGGCTA
Source organism: Mus musculus (assembly GCF_000001635.26). Taxonomy (NCBI): domain Eukaryota; kingdom Metazoa; phylum Chordata; class Mammalia; order Rodentia; family Muridae; genus Mus; species Mus musculus. The sequence continues at coordinate 181,997,925 of NC_000068.7, read as the reverse complement.
TATATAGTTACAAAATTTTAATTAATTATATGTACATATACATTATACTATGAATTTATTAAATATATTCCTGTATTGTGGGTGAATAGGCATGTGGGTGTTATTGAACATGGAATCCAGAGACCATTGATCCATTTATGACCAGATTTAGGTGAAGTTAAGAGTTACCAATTTTGATGATTGTATGTGAGAATGGTCTTTTGCAAGAATAGCAACTGGTCTTAACCACAGAGTCTCATATTTTAAAATCTACATATCCTGAAAAAAATAAAAATTGTGGTATACCCACTGATGTTCCTCCCATGGCCCATTCCAAATCATCAGATATATGAAGTTGTTGACTCTGTGGAAAACAAGGTAAATAGCTTCCTATTTTCACTTTTAATCCAAGGCCTTGTGGAAAATTCCAAATGATGAAAATATCATACTCTGTACACTCATTTTCCCCATGCATCATGTTCACCAATTCTCCAACAGGGTTAGTAAATACCCTGGTTTTCAGCAAGGAAGATACCTAAAAAGAGATTCATGCTTACGTATGCATATCAGTAAAGGGAATGCAAAATTGAGAATTCCCCTAATTACTTAATGACTTTCAGAAAAGACAACTGTACTGAAATAAACCTATGTAATAAAAACAGTATACCTCATTAATAATAAAAAATTTATATACTTCATATTAATATTTGATGGTAAAATGTGCAGAAAAAATGATTACCAGATAACAAGTAACATGGTATGTGAGAGTGTGTGTGTCTGTGTGAACAGGTTTGTCAAAAATACTTTTTAAAAAATGAGCCAGGTGTGGTGACGCATGCCTTTAATTCTAGCACTTGGTGGGCAGAGGCAGGCGGATTTCTGAGTTCGAGGCCAGCCTGGTCTACAAAGTGAGTTCCAGGACAACCAGGGCTACACAGAAGAAATAAAAAACAAAGAACAAACAAACAAACAAAAAAATGAAGCCATGTATGTGAGAATGAAGGGAAAGTCTACATGTCTGAAAATTGTGAGAAAAAAATTGTGGGATTTTCATGTACATACAAAACACACATATAAAATAAACATAAACTTAATAAAATGTGCAGTCTTAATCATTTATGCTTTTGTAGATTATTACTTTAAATGAATAACTATTAATCAAGGCACATGTATCAATTTTTGAAAAAGTATTCTTTAGGAAAATATTCTAGTCTAGTCATCACTTAAGGCTTTTATGAGAAAACTCTTGGCTCCTATTTTAAATTTTGAACTCATTTGGTGAAATGTTGAGACACCTTTTCACAAAACTCACTGATATTCATAAAAAATCTATTGTCTCCTATTAAATATTATATTTGTGCATCATATTTACCCATGAAAAAGACTCATTAGGGCGTTTTGCAGTGTAGAAATCTTTCCACTGAGAGAATAATCTCTAACAAATATACAGTTGTTTCTTTGGGCCATTTAAAAGAACACATTGATATATCTAAGCATAATGAAATGTAAAAAACTTTACCTGCTGACATTCAGTGAAATCTCGTTTGGGATCTGCCCTTTTCTGAGACTCGGCTTGTTGAAGAAAGTGTTCATGGTAGGTGTGAGCTGCAGCATAAACAGCATTATACAAATTGTAACCTTCTTCACTCAGAGCCATGTCATATTTGTGCAGTGCTGTCCATTCCAATGTGTTGTTGAATGTAAAATGATCCATTTTACTGCTGTTCTTAGAGCTTGAACAATTAAAATAATTCCACTCCAGTATAGTATGAGAAATATCTACTGGGTATTTGTCAGTGTTTATTGTTTGCATAAAATTCCTAAATTTAGGAATCTCACCTTTGTAGTGTGCAAAAGTGACAGTCCCATGGAAAAGATTAAGGGTGAAATCTTTTTTATTTGTAATGACATCCCATTGTGAGGTTGTGATCCAGATTCTCTGAGCACCTAAATCTTCCCATCTTCTAAAGCTGATTTCTAGAGTAGAGTTCATGTCACCATAAATGATAACAACCTTTGCTGAAGATGTCATAATTTGTTTATCATATATTGTAGCCCTTGTCATGTATATCTGCATGTTTTCTGGGATCATATTTACAAAAGCTAAACAGATTCCATGTCTTTGCATTTCTTTTCTTAAATCTGAGAGAAACTGAATACCCTGGTTGTCATCTGAGATGACCAGTCCTATCCAAGTCCATGTAAAATGAAACATCAAGGAGACCATGCCATGGGACAAATGTGAGTCCTTGGGGGCTACCTGATGGACATGGGGCAACCTATCATGGTCACATAGGTTAGGATTAAATGGTCCAAAGAAAACCTAAAGGATGCAGAAGACAGGATGAAACATCCACATGAGAAATATGATTATTAGGATGTTTGGAATTATATACAAGTAATGCTACTCACCTTTCAGAACTCCTGGTAAGAATAGTAAGATTGTACTATAAATATCCTGTATTATTTCTATTAGATTTTAGACTATTCCTGACAAGTCTGAATTTCCTAGAATACAGTTTTGCCTCCTTGCACAGTATACCTATGAACTGATTATTTAGTGTTTATATATATAATTAGTGTGTGTGTGTGTGTGTGTGTGTGTGTATAGAAGCACACTCATAAATGCATTCTATTCAAGTTTTCTTGTAGGCACCTGTAAATATAATTTAATGTTCTTAACCCATTCAGTGTCACATATTCTTACCATTGGCATCGAAGAATCCATTGCCAGTTTTAAGGATGTTTTCCATGATGGTCCTGTAAGGCCAATGAGACATGAATCATCTGAATAACAGAAATAATTAACAAACTTCACACGTCCATTTATTTGTGTATATGCTTCATCCAGACCTCCCAATAAATCATGACAGTGACCACCAATGATGGTGAATATCAAAGTTATGTTGGGTAAAAGATAAGGATTCTTGTTGATCTCATCAGTAGCAAAAAACATTATCAGAAGAATCTCATATTCACTTGCTGCAATTCTAAAACAAGGCATAGCGATAATTAAGGGAGATGTTAGAAATATAAAATTTCAACTGGAGTAAAGTTTGTAATATGAGATATACTAAACTTCTGTCTAAATGACTTGAAATAAACCTCATATATTAGGGATCTTTAGAGCCAAATACAATTTAAGAATTCATAGACATTGGACACTACGATATGATACATTTTTGTATTCATGAAAATCAATAAAGATTGTTTTATCTCTGAATGCCATCCCTGAACTAGATTACAGTCCTATTGAGTAAGACTGCCTTGGAGTTGTAATTCCACAGACATAAAAGAGCATGATTTAAACTACATATGAAATACATAACAGATTCTCCTTATAATTTTTTATTATTTAAATGCATTTTATACATCAAACATCTTAATATTATTGAATATTTTGAGAATCAAATAATATATCTAAATTTTCTTCAACTTTTATATTCCTATCCTTTTTACCCTAAAATATCATTAATGAACATTTAATAGTATCTATAACTGAGGATCCTATGGCTAATGTTGACTACTAAATTGTTTCAACCTATACAAAATACTCTTTGAGAATTAAGCATAGTAAAGGAGCACAAAATTTTAAAAAGGGAATCATTAAGAAATATATTCAAAAGCCCTTGTTAAATACCACCTGACATAGTGTGAGAGTATTCAAAACACATTATGTATCTGTGTACATTGTCTAACAATCAGTTTACTTAAAGAAGATTATCAGTGTTTCCAGTAGAGAAATTATTTTATTAGAAAGAATATATTACATATTTTCAAATAACAAAATCTCTTTGAACTTAAACATTAAGAAAATATTAATTTTACCCAGATGCCCCTCAACAGAGCAATGGATACAGAAAATGTGGTACATTTACACAATGGAGTACTACTCAGCTATTAAAAAGAATGAATTTATGAAATTCCTAGGCAAATGGATGGACCTGGAGGGCATCATCCTGAGTGAGGTAACTCAATCACAAAAGAACTCACATGATATGTACTCACTGATAAGTGGATATTAGCCCAGAAACTTAGAATACCCAAGATATAAGATACAATTTGAGAAACACATGAAGCTCGGGAAGAATGAAGACCATGGTGTGGATACTTTGCCCTTTCTTGGAACTGGGAGCAAGGCACCCATGGAAGGAGCTACAGAAACAGAGTTTGGAGCTGAAAAGAAAGGATGGACCATCTAGAGGCTGCCATACCCGGAGATCTATCCCATAATCAGCCTCCAAACGCTGACACCATTGCATACACTAGCAAGATTTTGCTGAAAGGACCCTGATATACCTGTCTCTTGTGAGACTATGCCGGGGCCTAGCAAACACAGAAGTGGATGCTCACAGTCAGCTATTGGATGGATCACAGGGCCCCCAATGGAGGAGCTGGAGGAAGTACCCAGGGAGCTGGGGGGATCTGCAACCCTATAGGTGGAACAACAATATGAACTAACCAGTACCCCCCCCCCCCCCCCCCGCCCCAGGGCTCGTGTCTCTAGCTGCATATGTATCAGAAGATGGCCTGGTCGGCCATCAGTGGAAAGAGAGGCGCATTGGTCGTGCAGACTTTGTATGCCTCAGTACAGGGGAATGCCAGGGCCAAGAGGTGGGAGTGGGTGGGTGGGGGAGTGGGTGTGGGAGGGTGTGTGGGACTTTTGGGAAAGCATTGTAAATGTAAATGAAATAAATAACCAATAATAATAATTTAAAAAAGAAAATTATGAATAATATTTTACAGCATGCTTTGTATTTGTTTTCTGTTTTTAGATTATGGTTTTAATATTTACAACTGTTAATATCATCAATCAGATTAATTACTTTAAGATTCATTTTATTTAATTTTATTTATCCATTTCAAAATATACACAATGATACAATATACCATATATCCAGAATATTATCCTTTAGGATCTTTTACACATCAAGTTAATGTTACCTTTTAGTGTGTTGTTACTATATCTATTTGTAAAAATGTTATCAGATTTCTTTTAACACCTCAGTCTTCCTAATTCTTTGAGATCCTTTAAGTGATGTCTGAGCACAGAGCTCTTCTCTGCCCCAGCACAGTTGGCAGTTCATCTGTTACTATTAGCTTTTAACTCTGATCAGGAGTAAAACCACCAAACATGGTCTTTTGCTGAAATTTGCATTTTTCAATTGAGAGTTCGGTGCTAAGTTTTTCTTTCTAATCCAGAAGTGTATTTACACAGTTCATATATTTGTAATTTTAAAACTAATTATGGCTTATAAAATTGTCACCAATGAGAATTTCCACTATTTTGGCAATGAGGTGTGGGAAAATGCAAAATACATCAGAAATGAAATTCCCAGTCACCTAACACAGATGGATAATAATGTGAAGCAACTATCACTATCAAAGTGTACAGTGTACTGTAGCTACCAATTGAAAAATGTATTCCCTTAATCCCAAAGACATGAAAGTTGAATAAGAGATAGGATGAGAGCCAGAGACAGAAAAACACAGGGAACCTTAGTTTATGAAAGAAAGAAGTCCCAGGCACATTGGTTAGCTAAATGGTGAGTGATTTCAACACCCCTTCCCTCATGATCTGCAGCCACAAATGATAACATCCACACTTTGGATCTCAGACCTATGTAGCCACATTGAGAACAAGTTCTTTTCCCCAAGAAGTACAATGGTTCTCCTAGATTTTATCTTTTCAGACCTCAGATGTAGAGCTTAAGGCCAGAATTTTCCCTATGTATCCAAGCCACATGACATAGGATGAATAGAAGGAAACTGTGAATATATACTAACTACTGAATAATGTTAAATTTATTCAGTAGTTAATAAAAATATTAACCATCTATCTTATACTGATAATAAGCCTAATCTGTGCCTGGGCATTTGTGTAATTGGACCAAAAGATTATTCTGATAACAGAATATAAAGCCTGGCAGTCTTTTTCCACATTCAGTATCAAATCCAGAATAGCAGGATGGGGCTCATTTAAAAAGCAAAGAATATGTATATTCACAAGTATATATGTAATGTTATATATGTAATCAGGTATCATAGAGCAACACATACACAAATATTTCAATAGAAGAATGCTTGTTCATGTGTTGGAGACCAAAATTGGTAACCCTTTTATGAAGGCATTTAGATATATGATCATACAGGAGTCAATGGCAGACAATCAAATATAGGCAGTGATGCAGTCTCCTCTTATTGAGCTCTTGAAAAAGGTGGGGATTGTGAATTCAAGGCAGATTATATCTTTAACATATGATATCAAAAAAGACTCAACAGAGAGAATCTGGACTATGTCATTGTCCAGTCTTGTGAACTGGAGCATAATGTATTAAAACTAAACTAAACTGTGACACATTTCAAAGTATTAAAATAATGATTGATATAATAATTAATTTTCAGGGGTTCTTAAAGTTACAGGGTGGGGAAGAGAGCAGAACCCACAGCTTGTGTATACAGCTAAATATTTCTAATTAATGACATTGACACAGGAAAAAAAGTTAATGACTTACCTAAAATTATAAACTATATTATAAAAATCATCTTCAATAGGCTTATCAATTGCCCAAAGGTAAAAATGACACTCCCTTTGCAAATCTCTATCATCATCTTCACTATTCTTTATTCTCCAAAAGCAAATTGGTTCGGTTAAACAGCACAAGATGAGAGAAAATTTTAGGAGCAAAAATGAAATAGTAAAAGCACACAGCTGCTTCATGTCTGCTAAGATCTAAGATGGAACAGTTGTGAAATCGTTTCTTATGCAGACAAACATCACACAAACACACACATTTACACCTATGTGTCTGTTTTAAGGCTACTGCTGTCTGGAGATCTACTTATTATATTCACAGTTCCTTTTCATTCATCCTATGTCATGCTCCCAGGATACATAGGGAAAATTCTGGCCTCAGGCTCTACATCTGAGTTCTGAAAACATTTGATTAACATTTTTCTGAAAACATGTTTTGGAGATCATGTTTTCCATCCTCGGGTGCCATGACTTCATGCACATCCGTAACATAATTCTTCCCAAGGACAATCTTCCCCTGCACAGCTTGGACCAGGCCATGTGTCAACAACCATATTATGAACACAATGGATTTCATAAGAACTTGCATAGTAAGACAGAATTTGAAATGGTCATAAAAGGTCCATCTCATTCAGGCGTTGTGTTTAGTCATGGGACATTATGTCTCCCATTGTCTAGTGTAGGAAAGGTCAGTTGCACATGAAACATTGGGTCAGGAGTTGTGCTTTCTCTGTTGTTCATATACTATTGCATGCTAGAAATGATTACAAAATCTCCTCAAACTTCCTGTGATTCCTGTCATCTGGAGAATATGTCATTATTCTAAACCCCAAAATGCCTGGAATTATAAAGATTCGACACCCATCCTGTCCAATATCAGTACCTGTGCAGACATTCACTGAGTTACTATGCTGATGTCTTGCCTGATAATCAGTCCCTGGCAGTCAGTGCCATTTGATGAAACATTTCTTTGGTTGATGTTTGTTCACACCTCATTAAGAAGTTAGAGAACAATTTCATATATTTTGCTCAAAGGAAAGCTTTTAGGTGTCATTTAAGAGAGAGAATTTTATTGCTAATGTTAGTATATACCTTATACTTTTCATTTATGTCTAGTTGACCTTTGTTTTGAAATAGAGCTATCTTGGATTACATTGCAACAACACAGATGTATGGCTGTTATGCTAATTTATGTAATTTGGTTAGATTACAATGGGTGACACAGATGGAGCATTAAATCTGATTTGTAATTTTTTGAACTACCTTACTTTTTGCCCATGATATCCACTCTAAATTAAGTGGAGTCTTTAACTCCATTTTTGGGATGGTTGGTATGTCACTGGCTTATAATAAAATCTTGCTATGGAGTTTATTGTACTATCATTGTTACTATGAATAAACTTTTGTTTCATAATTTGGTTGAATTATGACTTTTTCAGTTTAAAAATTTTCAGTACTTTTGCAAACCTATAGATTATGTAAATTGAGTGTTCTGCTGTGATATTCTATACTTGTTGTATACTGGGTGGTAATACTATGTCAAATTAACTAGGAATGTGCATGGAGGCTGACTCTTCAATCCATTGTGACTGCTACTGAAATGCCATCCTTGGCTGTGCCAGTCTTTTGGAGGTCATTTGGTGTACATGAACACTGGACTAGGATCTATACCATACTCAGTATATCAAGACTACAGGTCAAACATTCGGGTCATTCACTAATCTTGAATTTGCTCTTGCCCAGATTTAGAGGTGAGGCTTCATGTAGTTTTCTACAGAGACATCCTCCATACTGCTTTGAACACAAACAGTATTTCTTGAAATTTCTTTTCTTTTTGCCTAAAGCTGACCTTATTGACTTGACATAGTGGAAAAATGCATACCACACACCACCAAGTCCTTCCTGATTATCAACGGAATCTTTGTTATTTTTCCTTTAAGTTATTCTGTAGGATGGCAAACTTAAGATATTCACTACAGTACTTTATGGGTATACAAAATAAAATTTTCTTCCATGTTTCACAGATAGTGTTCCATAGCTTTTTTTCCAGCTTGTTGTCCCTTTATTTCTTGTTGGAATCAGATATCTGATACCATGTTGTGCTACATGAAACATGTTATACATCTATTCCATTTTCATTTCATAGAATAGTCTTAGAGGTATTGTGTTGTATTTTCATTAAATGTTTAATATCATTTATTAGTAAAAACTTCTTGTCCTGTTTGTTTCCCATTAATCGGATACTGGTTTTTGTTTCTTCAATCACTTGAAACAAGGTTTAATATGGCACAGAAATATGATTTATTCAAGACATTGATCAGTTTTGACTATATGTACTTATCACTCTACATGAATGGAAAGACATGCTCTTTCATGAATGAGATATACAATAGCAAAGATCTTCATTAACCACAGATATTTGCAAGGCAATGTGATATCCATTGTATATCCATGCACCAAAAAACATAACTTCACTTTCTTCATTACAAAGAAAATTTCAGTCAATTAGAATTACCCTTATTTATATAGGAAATAAACATTCCACTTGACACAAACATTGGATCAAAATCTGGCAGGTTATAACTTGATTACAAATAGGATTTTCAACACAATGCATCATAATTGGCATGACATATTACTTCAGAAACACTCAAAGTACATAGCCATGCAGGTTTGATGATGATGATGATTCTTCCAAGCTGTCCCCTTAAAACCTTTAAACCATAAAACTCAGTTTGCATTAAAGAATTCTATATCCCTTCCAAGCTTCATTGTCTCATATAATTAACCATACTAATATGGAATACCCAAAATAGGATTTCAATATTCTATATAAATTTTATACCTGAAGGACTTATACTCTCTGAACTTAGGGTGTTCCTCCCACCCCTGAGAGCCAACCTGTCTAACAGGAGGTCTTCCATAACTAGGAACATAGGTGAGACATTTGGCTGAATACCCATACAATTTGGGACCCACACAGAGACTAGCACATGAAGTATGTATCCAGCGCTTTCTGAGCCCCATTGTCCTTCCAGCCTGTACCTCCAACTAAAACAACAGCAGATCAATATGCCTGCCCCAGACCTCAAAGCCAACCTGGATCCCAGGAGGTCTGCCTTAACCAGAGACACAGGGATACATGATGGTTGCAATACACAGGGACACTGAAGACCTTTCCTAGCCAGAGGCTGCACTTCCTGACACCCTGGAGGCCTGCTCGAACACAGGTCACACAACTCTGTCTCCAAAGAGGCCTTCTCTAGTCTGAGATACCAAAGCCAATTAACACTAGAAATGAACAGATGGTGAAAGACAAATGCAAGAACATAACCGGTAGAAGCCAATTTAATTTGACATTATCAGAGCTCAGCTCTCTTACCCTGGATACCCAAACACACCTGAAGAGCAAGATTCTGACCTAAAATGGCATTTTATGAGATGAGAGAGTCCTTCAATGAGAATAAAATAACCCACTTAAAGAAAGAGTGAAAACCATAAGCAAACAAGTAGAAACCCTCAGAGAGGAAACAAATAAATCACTTGAAGAAATACAGGAAAATACAATCCAGACAGTGATGGAATTGAAGAAAACAGACCAAGACCTAAAAATGGAAACAGAAACAATGAAGAAATCAAAAACCTTTTAAGCACCTTCACCAGACTCCAGAAACCTACAGGTAAGCTTCCCTTGCCGCACCCATCTTTCCTACACTCTGATCCCTATGAACTAAGCCAAGTTGCTCTCAGAAGCCTGATAACCCAGGAAGACCTCCATTCCCCTGCCACATCTCCACCCACCTTCATCTGATTTAAGGCTTCTGAAACATACAGAACTGAATTTCTGGAAACAAACAGCACAAGGATATCCATCAGATGCCTGCTACATGAGGATCAACAAGGCACACACCTTCCTAATACTCACTACAACAAGAACATCCATGAACCAAAACCTTCCAGATGGCTAAGGACTACCAAAAGAACACAATCAACAAACTACAAGGATATATGACACCTCCAAAGAAGATCTACACCAATGCAGCAAGTATAGGGTATTGTGAAATATAAGGAAATGACCTTAATTCAATCTAGTAAAGATGAAAGAGGCCTTTAAATAGGAAATGAATAAATATCTATTAAAGAAATACAGGAAAATATAACCAAACAGATAGAGGTTTTTAAAGAGGAAACAAATAAATCCCCTTAAAGACATACAGAAAAAACACAATTAAACAGGTGAAGGAAGTGAATACAGTATCTGAATGTTGAAATCCTGGAGATTGAAAACCTAGGGAATAGTACAGGAGCAACAGAGGCAACCATCACCAACAAAATACAGTAGATGGAAGAGAAAAATCCTAGGCATAGAAGATACAATAGAAGAAATTGATATTTTAGTTAAAGAAAATGTGAAATTAAAAAATTTCTGACCCAAACCATACATGATTTCTGGGGTATCATGAAAAGACCTAACCCAAGAATAACAGAAATTGAAGACATTGAAGAGTCCCAGTTCCAGGGCTCAGATAATGTCAATAAAAACATAGAACAGATTTCTTCCAACCTAAAGAAAGAGATGCCTATAAAAAATATAAGTAGCTTATAGAACAGCAAATAGACTGAACTGTTGTGTCCGGCCAGCAGACCACAACCTGGGTTCTAGCCTGGAAAGGCATTTTGGAAACCTGGAAGAGAAGAGGGGCTAGGTGGCGAGAGAAAAAAATGTAGCCAAGACAGTTATTCTGATCAAAGCTCAAATTTTACTGTTGCGACACTAGTTATGAAGGAAGGGGGAGGGGACCCGATTCCCGCCGAATAATCTCGGGTCCAGTAGTAGGGTGAGCACGCGATGGCTTCGGAACAGCAAAGCGGCAGGTTCCAGCAGTGGGCGTGGCAGAACGAATGAGCAGGAAGCTCCACCCCTGAACAAGCAGGTTTCAGGCTGGGGGAGGGGAGACTACACTGAACCACAAAAGTACTTCTTCAGGGCACACAATAATAAAAATAGAAAATCTACAGAAAAAAGGAAGAACATTAAAAGCAACAAGGGGAAAAGGCCATTTAACATGCAACCTCTGATAGGTCTGATAGGTAGATATATCAGAATTATACCTAAGTTCCCAACAGATACTCTAAGGGCTAGAAGAACCTGGCCAGATGTCTTGCAACCTCTAAAAATACACAGGCGCCAACCTAGACTACTACACCCAACAAAATTCTCACTCACCACCATATAGGGAAAATAGAAGATATTTCAATACAAATCCTAATTCAAACAATAACTATTCACAAATACAACTCTACAGAAAATACTAGGAGGAAACTCCAAACAATGAAGGATAAATACATCCACAAAAAGACAGAAAATAAGCAATTCTATACAGACAAAAAGAAAAAATGAAAGCATGCACACACACTACCACCACCACCACCACCACACCACCTCCACTACTACCACCACCACCATCACCACCACCACCACAATATCAACAGCAAAATAACAGGAAATAAGAATACCTGATCATTAATATCTTTTAATATCATTGAACTCAATTCCCAAATAAAAAGACAGAGGCTAACAGAATGAATGTTAAAACAGGATACATCATTCTGATGCATAAAAGAAACACAACTCAGAAATAATGATAGTCATTTTCTCAGAGTAAAGGGATGAAACAAACCCAAGAAATAAACCAGAGTAGTCATTCTAATATCTGATAAAAGAAACTTTCACCACAAATTAATCAAACCAATAGGAACAGAAAAACACTTCATAGTTGTCAAAAGAAAAACTACCAAGATGATATTGCAATTCTAAGCATCCATGACCCAAACACAAGGGCACCCATATATGTAACAGAAACAGTGCTAAAACTTAAATAGCACATTGAATTCCAAACATTTTAAACACCCCACTCTCCCAAATTGACTGGTTATCCAGATATAAAACAGAGTAATAATGAAACTAGCAGACATTATGAATCAAATGTACCTAAAAACACCTATACACTATTTCACCAAAATACAAAAGAATATACCATCTACTCAGCTCTCCATTGGTTCTTCACCAAAACTGGCCATATAGTAAGTCACAATGCAAAGTCTTTTGCTTTCAAAGAAAATTAAAATAACACTTTGTATCTTATCAGAACATCATAGATTAAAGCTGGTCTTCAAAAACAGCAGAAACACCAGAAATCCAGCACACTTGTGGGAATTGAACAACTCTCTACTCAATGATAACCAGGTCAGGAAAGAAATTAAGAAAGAAATTAAAGGAGCTGGTGAGATGGCTCAATGGGTAAGAGCACCGACTGCTCTTCTGAAGGTCCTGAGTTCAAATCCCAGAAACTACATGATGGCTCACAACCATCTGTAATGAGATCTGACACCCTCTTCTGGTGCGTCTGAAGACAGTTACAGTGTACTTATAATAAATAAATCTTAAAAAAGAAAGATTAAATACTTTCTAGAATTCAATGAAAATGAAGGCACAACATAAACAAATTTATGGGACACAATGAAAGCAGTGCTAACAGTAAAAGCATAGCACTAAGTGCTTCCACTAAGAAATTAGAGAATTCTCGGGACTGGAGAGATGGCTCGGCAGTTAAGAGCACTGACTGTTCTTCCGAAGGTCTTGAGTTCAAATCCCAGCAACCACATGGTGGCTCACAACCATCCATAATGAGATCTGGTGCCCTCTTCTGGGGTGTTTGAAGACAGCTACAGTGTACTTACATATAATAATAAATAAATCTTAAAAAAAAAAGAAATTAGAGAATTCTCATACCTGCAATTTAAAAGTAAGTGGAGGAGGGCTACCTTGTAGGAAAATCGGCAGTCTCAACTGACCTGAAAACCTCGATTTCTCAGACACTGAACCACAAACTAGGCAGCACACAAGAGCTGGTTTGAGACCCCCTACAATATGTAGCCTGATTGATCTGGCCTCAGTGACAAAAGGCATGCCTAAGTTTCAGGAGACTTGAGGCCCCAGGAGATGGGAAGTCTGTGTGTGTGTGGGGGGGTGACTTCCTCTTTGGGACAGGGGGAGAAAAATTGGGATGAGGAATTGTGGGAGGGTGGACTGGGAGGGGGATAATGACTGGACTATAAAATGTAAAAGTAATTTTAAAAAGATGATAAAAAGGGGGAAATAAATATCAAGCAAAAAAAAATTAAAAAACTAAAGCAATTTCACTAAAATCAGGGAGAAGGCAAGGTTGCAACTCTCCTCCTATCTGTTCAATATATTACTTGAAGTAATAAGTAATAAGTATGAGTATAAGACAAATAAAGAAATCATGGTGATACAAATAAGAAAAGTTTAAGTCAAAGTATTGCTATTGGTGGATGCTGTGATAGTATACATAAGCAATCTAAACCATTCTACCAGAGAAACCCTACAGTTGATAGACACCTTAATCCATGTGTCTAGGTATTGAATCAACTCAAAGAAATCAGTAGCTCTCATTTATACAAATAATAAACAGTCTGAGAAAAACATTAGTGAAACAACACACTTTATAATAGCCACGAATAATGTAAAACATCTTGGTGTGACTCTAACCAAGAAAGTGAGAGATCTGTATGACAAGAACTTCAAGTCCCTGAAGAATTAAATTGAAGAAGATGTCAGAAGATGGAAAGATCACCCATGCTCATGGATAGGTAGGATTAACATAGTGAAAATGGTCATCTTACCAAAAGCAATCTATAGATTCAATGCAATCCCCATCAAAATTCCAACACAATTCCTTAGAGATTTTGAAAAGCAATTCTCCCCTTCAAATGGAAAAATAATGAATCTAAGAAAACCAAAACAATCTTGAATAATAAAAGAATTTTGGGAGGAACTGCCGTGCCTTACATCATGCTGTATTACAGAGAAATAGCAATAAAAAGTGTATAGTATTGGTATAGAAACAGACAGATTGATCAATGAAAAAATAAATTCTGAGCAATTAACCAACACACCTACTGACAATTGATTTTTTATAAAGTAGCCACAAGAACACAATGGAAAAAAATAAAGCATCTGCAACAAATGCTGCTGTGTACACAGAATGTCTATATACAGAAGAGTAAAAATAGATCCCTATTTATCACCCTGCACAAAACTCAAGTATGAGTGGATAAAGGACCTCAAAATAAAGCTAGATGCACTTAATATAATAGAAGAAAAGTATCTTTGAATGCATTGGTGGAGGAGACAATTGCCTGAACAGAATCCAAATGGCTCAGGCTCTAAGATCAACAATTGATAAATAGTACTTCATGAAACAGAAAAGATTCTGTAAGGCAAAAGGCATGGTCAATAAGACAAAACCAAAGCCTACTGATTTGTAAGGATCTTCACCAAACCTATATCTGATAGAGGGCTAATATCCAAAATTTGTAAAGAATTCAAGAACGTAAACATAATGGAATACTGAAGGGAGTAAATAATTGCTTTTAATTTTAAAAATGGGGTACAAAAATAAACAGAGCATTCTAAACAGGAAGCTTGAATGACCGATAAGCACTTAAGGAAATGGTCAAAGTCCGTAGTCATCAGGGAAATTCAAATAAAAAAGACACTGTGGTTCCATCTTACAATCATCAGATTTGCTAATATAAGAAAGTCAAGAGATAGCACATGCTGGGGAAGATGCAGAGCAAGGTGAGAATTCTATCATTGCTGGAACTTGTACAACCAATTTGGAAATTTATTTGGCAGTTTCTCAGAAAGCTGAAAATAGAGAAACCCTCAAGACCCAGCTATACTGCTGCTCAGCATATAACCAAAAGATGTCCCACCATACCACAAGAACATTATGTTCATAGCAGACTTATTCATAATAATTAGAAGCTGGAAATAACCTAGAGGTCACTCAACCAAAGAATGAATAAAGGAACTGTGGTTCATTTACACAATGGAATACTATTCAGCTATTAAAAACAGGGACTTCATGAAATTTTCAGGCAAATGGAAGGGAGTAGAAAATATTGTAGCCACCTGTGGCCACGTGAACTGGGTTCCTTGAAAGGCGGGCTGGGGTTGAAAGAGATCAGACATCGAGAAAAGAACGAGGCTAAGACAAACCTTTCTGTTCAAAGCCTCTGAAGTGTACTGAGAGTCCGTGCTTATAAAGAGGGTAGGCCCATCCCCCGCCAACCGATTCTTGGTGCCTGGAGCCAGCCTGTAGGCGATCTACAGGGTGTGTCTTCGGAAGTCTCAAGGACCTTTCAGCAGGAAGCAGAGTCTTGGAGAAGAGCAAATAGAGCCATCAAGGTCAGAAGGCAGCAAGGTCAAAGTCTGGATCAGCCTGCTTCAAGGCTGAGGGAGGCTACAAAATATCATCCCATGTGAGGTAAAGCAAACACAAAAGGGCATGCATGATATATACACAATTCCTCATGCAAATATTGTTTGCATAAAGGAATGTTTCCATTATTAAAGCTGTATAGTCCATAGATTTATGCATGTACTCCTCATTGTGGTAAGCTCTCATTTTCCCAACTACATATTCCAAGCTAGGTGGCATGGAGATTATGGATATTCACACCCATCTCTCTAACCTTAATTATGTGGTGATTGCTTATGAACTCTATCACATCTTTGGAGGGAATCTTGATATCTCCACTCTTGTTCTAATTCTTTGACAGCAAATATACTTCATCTTATAAGCCATTTAAACTCTTAAAATATATTTGATTTAACAAAAACTAGTAACCTAAGCATATGCTATTTGTCAGGGACCAAGCTGGGAGATAGAAAGGAAACACAGTGGACTGATCATGTAGTAAAGTTACTTTGTACAAGATATCAAGGAAGATTAAGCTTATGCATGGACTACACCTGAAAGTTATTGTTTAAAGACTGTTTAATGGCTTCCATTGTCAACTCTCCTCCTAACTTCATCAGACTTGCTGAGCCTGAACCAGACTGATAACCTTTCCATCTCTCACCCAACTTCCCTGCTAGCTGAGAACTCTTGACAAACCAAGCTTCTCTGAGCACACTGCTTTCCCAGGGGGACCCAAATTCTCCCACACCTCTTCACCTACCTTCACTAAATATGTGGATACTGAAGCATACTGACAAGCTTCCCTTTTCCCACCCATGTTCCCTGCTTGCTGAGTCCTCTGGAGGTGGCCAAGCTGCCCCGAGTAGCCTGTTACCCATGACAGACATCCATTCTCCTGTCACCTCTGTGCACACTTTCACTGAAGCTGCAGTTCCTGAAACATACAGATCTATAGATCTAAAACCATACAACCCAAGGATATCCATCAGAGTCCTGACATACCAGGACCATCGAGATTAATCTTCCTCATTATAACTATTGAAAAAAAAAGAACATACAATGACCAAATCTATCATTATAGCTAAAGGTCCTTGAAAGAACACAATCAACAAAAGCCAGGTCACTACGAAACCTTCAGAGATAGCAATCCAGGATACCCTAACTATTAGAAATGATACTGACATTTAAAGAGGAAAGAAATAAATCTTTCAAAGAAATCCAGAAAGATACAATCCAATTGATACAGCTCTTTAAAGAGAAAACATATCAGTCCCCTAAAGATATTCAGGAAAATACAACTAACATATGATGGAAATAAATAAAACTGTACGAGACCCAAAAGTGGCAATAAAACAATAAACAAAATAGAAATTTTCCTGAACAGAACACCAAACTCTTATTCTGTAAGATCAAAAATTAACAAATGTGACCTCATAAAGTTGCAAAGTTTCTGAAAGGCAAAGAACAATGTCAATAGGACAAAGTAGCAACCAACACATTGGGATAAGATCTTTATCATCCCTTCATCCAATATATACTACAAACTCAAGAAGCTGGACTCCAGAGAACAAAATAATCCTATTAAAAATGGGGTACAGAGCCAAACAAAGAATTTTCAACTGAGAAATACTGAATGGCTGAGAAGCACCTAAAGAAACATTCAACATCCTTATTCATCAGGGAAATGCAAATCAAAACAACCCTGAGATTCCACCTCACACCAGTCAGAATAGCTAAGATCAAAAGCTCAGGTGACAGCAGATTCTGGCGAGGATGTGGAGAAAAAGGAACACTCCTCCATTGCTGGTGGGATTGCAAGCTTGTACAACCACTCTGTAAATCAGTTTGATGGTTCCTCAGAAAACTGGACTGAGCTGAGGACATAGCTATAGCACTCCTGGGCATATACTCAAAAGATGCTCCAACAAGTAGTAAGGATCCATGCTCTGCTATGTTCATAGCACTCTTATTTATAATAGCCAGAAGTTTGGAAGAATCCATATGTCCTTCAACAGAGGAATGGATATAGAAAATGTGGTACATTTATACAATGGGATACTACTCAGCTATTAAAAACAACGAATTTAAGAAATTCTAAGGCAAATTAATGGAATTAGAAAATAGCAGCCTGAGTGTGGTAACCCAGTCACAAAAGAACACACATGGTATGCACTCATTGATTAGTGGATATTAGCCTAAAACCTTGGAATACCCAAGATACAATTCACAGACCACATGAAGCTCAAGAAGAAGGAATGTGGATGCTTCAGTCCTTCTTAGAAGGGGGAACAAAATACTCATGGGAGGAAATATATAGACTAACTTTGGAGTACAGACTGAAGGAAAGGCCATACAGAGGCTGCCCCACCCAGGGATGCATCCCAAATACAGTCTCCAAAACCAGACACTATTGTGGATGCCAGGAAGTGCTTGCTGACAGGAGCGTGATATGGCTGTCTCATGAGAGGCTCTGCCAGAGCCTGACAAATACAGAGGTGGATGCTCACAGCCAACCCTTGGACTGAGCATGGAGTCCACAATGGAGGAGTTAGACAAAGGACTCAAGGATCTGAATGGGTTTGCATCCCATAGGAAGAACAATATTGATTAACCAGATGCCCCAGAGCTCCCAGGGACTAAACCACCAACCAAAGAGTACACATAAAGGGACCCATGAGTCCAGCAGAATATGTAGCAGAGAATGGCCTTGTCAGACATCAATGGGAAGAATGGCCCTTGGTCCTGGGAAGGCTCAATGCCCCTGTGTAGGGAAATGACAAACTGGGGAGGCAGGAGTGGGTGGGTGAATATCCTCATAGAAGCAGGGGGAGGTAGGATGTGATAGGTTTCCAGGGGGGAAACTGGGAAGGAGGATAATATTTGAAATGCAAATACATAAATATTCAATAAAACAAACAAACAAACAAACAAACAAACAAACACCAGAAAAGAATAAGTTCATTGAAGGAATTGAAGGAAAAGAGAAAAGGGGATCTCTCTCTCATTCTTCCCCACCCCTTCTCTTTCTGCTGCCACCTTGCCCCTCTCTATCCTAATAAACCTCATGTGGAACTGTAAAAAGAAAAAGAAAAATATAAAAGGGAAAATTATAAAAATACTGTCCTCATATATGAAATTCTCAAGAAATAAAATTAATAAAGAAAAAAATTAAAAGAACATACAAACTGAGGAAGGCTTTGCGATGGAAAACCTAGGGAAGAGAACAGCAATATCAGAGGCAAGCATCACCACAGAGTATAGAGGTAGAAAAGAGTCTCTGGTGTAGAATTTACATTAAAGAAAATTGAATCATCAGTCATCAAAAATGTTAAATCTAAAAAATTCCTGACACAAAACACCCAGGGAATCTGGGATACCACCAAAAGTCCTAACCTAAGAATAAAAGGAGTATAAAGAAATGAAATGACCCAGCTCCAAGGCCTAGATATCATTTTCAACAAAATTGTAGAGAAAAAAAAAACCTTTCCAAACCCAAACTAAGAGATGCCTATTGTCTTAGTCAGGGTTTCTATTCCTGCACAAACATCATGACCAAGAAGCAAGTTGGGGAGGAAAGGGTTTATTTGGTTTACACTTCCATACTACTGTTCATCACCAAGGAAGTCAGGACTGGATCTCAAGCTAGTCAGAAGACAGGAGCTGATGCAGAGGCCATGGAGGGATGGTCCTTACTGGTTTGCTTCCCCTGGCTTGCTCAGCTTGCTTTCTTATAGAACCCAAGACTGCCAGCCCAGAGGTGGCACCACCCACAAGTGGACCTCCCCACCTTGATCAGTAATTGAGAAAATGTCTTACAGCTGGATCTCGTGGAGGCATTTCCCCAACAGAAGCTCCTTTCTCTGTGATAACTCCAGCCTGTGTCAAGTTGACACACAACTAGCCAGTACAATTGACCCCTTGTCAACTTGACACACAAACACATCACTAGTAAGCCTCAACCTTTAGTTTCTTATTCATCCCCAAGATCTTAATAACTTTAAAATCCCACAGTCTTTACATATTAAAAGTTCAATCCCTTTAAAAGATCCAATATCTTTTAAAATTCAAAGTCTCTTAACTGTGGACTCCAATAAAATATCTTCTTTCTTCAAGAGGGAAAATATATCAGGGCACAGTCACAATCAAAAGCAAAAATTAAACTCCAACTGTCCAGTGTCTGGGATCCAACTCACGATCTTCTGGGCTCCTCCAAGGGCTTGGGTCACTTCTCTAGTCCTGTCCTTTGTGGCACACAGCTTTTCCTCTAGGCTCCAGATGCCTGTACTCCACTGCTGTTGTTGATCTTGGTGGTCATTCATGGTCCTGGCACCTCCAAAACACTGCATGACCCCTTCAGTCCTGGGACATCAATTACTGAGGCTACACCTTCCCCAATGTCCTTCCATGGCCTCTCACAGTGCTGAGCCTCAGCTGCTCTACATGACCCCTTCATTCCTTCAAAACCAGTACCACCTGGGTAACTTACACATTACTAAGTAAAGCCACAGCCCAAGGTACAACCTTGGCTATCTCTGGAGCACAGCCTCTGTGCTCTCAGAAAACATTTCCCAGAAGATTTCGCCTCAATGATGCTGGTCTCTTCTTCTTTTTTATTTTTTTAACAAACAATAAATCTGTTTGATCTCTGGCAGGTACATAGACACTGAGGATGTACATTCCAAAGACATGCATGAATAAACTGTTCAACTTTACTTGCAGACACTTCCCAAGTGTTTCTCTTTATTCTTGTTTTATGTTTTTTTGTTGTTTTGTTTTATCTTCATTTTTTATTAGATATTTTCTTCATTTACATTTCAAATGCTACCTCAAAAGTCCCGTATACCCTCCCCCCACCCTGCTCCCCTACACACCCACTCCCACTTATTGGCCCTGGCTTTCCCCTGTACTGGGGCATATAAAGTTTGCTAGACCAAGGGGCCTCTCTTCCCAATGATGGTCAACTAGGCCATCTTCTGCTACATATGCAGCTAGAGACATGAGTCTTGGGGGTACTGATTTGTTCATATTGTTGTTCCACCTATAGGGTTGCAGACCCCTTCAGCTTTTGGGTACTTTCTCTTGTTCCTACATTGGGGGCCCTGTGTTCAATCCTATAGATGACTGTGAGCATCCACTTCTGTATTTGCCAGGCATTGGCAAAGACTCACAGGAGACAGCTATATCAGGATCCTTTCAGCAAAATCTTGCTGGCGTATGCAATAGTGTCTGAGTTTGGTGGCTGATTATGGGATGGACCCCCAGGTGGGGCAGTCTCTGGATGGTCCATCCTTTTGTCTTAGTTCCAAACTTTGTCTCTGCAACTCCTTCCATGGATATTTTATTCCCTATTCTAGGGAGGAACGAAGTATCCACGAGTTGGTCTTCCTTCTTGATTTTCTTGTGTTTTGGAAGTTGTATCTTGGGTAGTCTAGGTTTCTGGGCTAATATCCACTTATGAGTGAGTGCATATCAAGTGACTTGTGATTGGGTTACCTCACTCAGGATGATATCCTCCAGATACATCCATTTGCCCAAGAATTTCATAAATTCATTGCTTTTAATAGCTGAGTAGTATTCCATTGTGTAAATCCACAATTATCCATTCCTCTGTTGAGGGACATCTGGGTTCTTTCCAGCTTCTGGCTATTATAAATAGGGCTGCTATGAACATAGTGGAGCATGTGTCCTTATTACCAGTTGGAACATCTTCTGGGTATATGCCCAGGAGAGGTATTGCTGGATCTACTGGTAGTACTATGTCCAGTTTTCTGAGGAACCGCCAGACTGATTTCCAGAGTGGTTGTACCAGCTTGCAATATCACCAGCAATGGAGGAGTGTTCCTTTTTCTCCACATCCTTGCCAGCATCTGCTGTCACCTGAGTTTTTGATCCTAGCCATTCTGACTGGTGTGAGGTGGAATCTCAGGGTTGTTTTGATTTGCATTTCCCTGATGATTAAGGATGTTGAACATTTTTTCAAGTGCTTCTCAGCCCTTCGGTATTCCTCTGTTGAGAATTCTTTGTTTAGCTCTGTATCCTATTTTTTAATGGAGTTATTTGAATTTCTGGAGTTCTGCTTTTTGAGCTTTTTGTATATATTGGATATTAGTCCCCTATCAGATTTAGGATTGGTAAAAATTCTTTCCCAATCTGTTGGTGGCCTTTTTGTCTTATTGACAGTATCTTTTGCCCTACAGAAGTTTTGCAATTTTATGAGGTCCCATTTGTTGATTCTTGATCTTAGCACAGGCCATTGCTGTTCTGCTTAGGAATTTTTCCCCTGTGCCCATATCTTCGAGGGTTTTCCCCACTTTCTTCTCTATAAATTTCAGTGTCTCTGGTCTTATGTGGAGGTCTTTGATCCACTTAGACTTGAGCTTTGTTCAAGGAGATAAGAATGAATCAATTCCCATTCTTCTACATGATAACCGCCAGTTGTGCCAGCACCATTTGTTGAAAATGCTGTCTTTTTCCCACTGTATGGTTTTAGCTCCCTTGTCAAAGATCAGGTGACCATAGGTGTGTGGTTTCATTTCTGGGTCTTCAATTCTATTCCATTGATCTACCTGTCTGTTGTTGTACCAGTACCATGCAGTTTTTAATCACAATTGCTCTGTAGTACAGCTTGAGGTCAGGCATGATGATTTCTATTATTGTTGAGAATAGTTTTTGCTAACCTAGGTTTTTTGTTATTCCAGATGAATTTGCAAATTGCCTTTTCTAACTCAGTGAAGATTTGAGTTGGAATTTTGATGGGGATTGCATTGAATCTGTAGATTGCTTTCGGCAGGATACCCATTTTGACTATCTATATTAATCCTGCCAATCCATGAGCATGGGAGATCTTTCCATCTTCTGAGATCGTCTTTAATTTCTTTCTTCAGAGACTTGAAGTTCTTGTCATACAGATCTTTCACTTCCTTAGTTAGAGTCACACCAAGTAATTTTATATTATTTGTGACTATTGTGAAGGGTGTTGTTTCCCTAATTTCTGTCTCATCCTGCTTATCCTTTGTGTAGAGAAAAGCCACTGATTTGTTTGAGTTAATTTTCTATCCAGCTACTGCGCTGAAGCTGTTTATCAGGTTTAGGAGTTCTCTGGTGGAAATTTTGGGGTATATATATATACTATCATAACATCTGCAAATAGTGATATTTTGATTTCTTCCTTTCCAATTTGTATCCCCTTGATCTCCTTTTGTTGTCGAAGTGCTCTGGCTAGGACTTCAAGTACTATATTGAATAGGTAGGGAGATAGTGGACAGCCTTGTCTAGTCCCTGATTTTAGTGGGATTGCTTTGAGGTTCTCTCCATTTACTTTGATGTTGGCTACTGGTTTGCTGTATATTGCTTTTATTATGTTTAGGTATGGGCCTTGAATTCCTGATCTTTCCATGACTTTTATCATGAAGTGGTGTTGGATTTTGTCAAAAGCTTTCTCAGCATCTAACAAGATGATCATGTGACTTTTGTCTTTGAGTGTGTTTATATACTGGATTTCATTGATGGATTTCTTTATATTAAACCATCCCTGCATCCCTGGGATGAAGCCTACTTGGTCATGATGGATAATCGTTTTGCTGTGTTCTTGGATTCTGTTTGCGAGGATTTTATTGAGTATTTTTGCATTGATATTCATAAGGGAAATTGGTCTGAAGTTCTCTTTCTTTGTTGGGTGTTTGTGTGGTTTAGGTATATCAGAATAATTGTGTCTTCATAGAATAAATTTGGTAGAGTACCTTCTGTTTCTATTTTGTGGAATAGTTTGAGGAGAGTTGGAATTAGGTGTTCTTTGAAGGTCTGATAGAACTCTGCACTAAACCCATCTGGTCCTGGGCTTTTTTTGGTTGGGAGACTGTTAGTCTTTTTCTTTAGGGGAAATGGGACTGTTAAGATCGTTAATCTGATCCTGATTTAACTTTGGTACCTGGTATCTGTCTAGAAAGTTGTCCATTTCATCCAGGTTTTCCAGTTTTCTTGAGTATAGCCTTTTGTAGTAGGATCTGATGTTTTGGATTTCCTCAGGATCTGATGTTATGTCTCCTTTTTCATTTCTGATTTTGTTAATTAAGATACTGCCCCTGTGCCCTCTAGTTAATCTGGCTAAGGGTTTATCTATCTTGTTGATTTTCTCAAAGAACCAGGTCCTGGTTTGTTTGATTCTTTGTATAGTTCTTTTTGTTTCCACTTGGTTGATTTCTGCCCTAAGTTTGATTATTTCCTGCCGTCTACTCCTCTTGGGTGAATTTGCTTCCTTTCGTTCTAGAGCTTCTAGGTGTGCTGCCAGACTGTTAGTGTATGCTCTCTCTAGTTTCTTTTTGGAGGCACTCAGGGCTATGAGTTTTTCTCTTGGGACTGCTTTCATTGTGTCCCTTAAGTTTGGGTATGTTGTGGCTTCATTTTCATTGAACTCTAGAAAGTCTTTAATTTCTTTCTTTATTTCTTCTTTGAACAAGGTATCATTGAGTAGAGTGTTGTTCAGTTTCCACGTGAATGTTGGCTTTCTATTATTTCTGCTGTTATTGAAGAGCAGCCTTAGTCCATGGTGATCTGATAGGACGCATGGGATAATTTCAATATTTTTGTATCTGTTGAGGCCTGTTTTGTGACCAATTATATGGTCAATTTTGGAGGAGGTACCATGAGGTGCTGAGAAGAAGGTATATCCTTTGTTTTAGGATAAAATGTTCTGAGATATCTGTTAAATCCATTTGTTTCATAACTTCTGTTAATGTCCATGTGTCTCTGTTTAGTTTCTTTTTCCAGGATCTGTCCATTGGTGAGAGTGGGGTGTTGAAGCCTCCCACTATTATTGTGTGGGTACAATGTGTGCTTTGAGCTTTACTAAAGTTTCTTTAATGAATGTGGCTGCCCTTGTATTTGGAGCATAGATATTTAGAATTGAGAGTTCATCTTGGTAGATTTTACCTTTGATGAGTAGGAAGTGCCCCTCCTTGGCTTTTTTGATAACTTTGGGTTGGAAGTCAATTTTATTCAAGATTAGAATGGCTACTCCAGCTTGTTTCTTCAGACCATTTGCTTGGAAAATTGTTTTCCAGCCTTTTACTCTGAGGTAATGTCTGTCTTTATCCCTGAGGTGGGTTTCCTGTAAGCAGCAAAATGTTGGGTACTGTTTGTGTAGCCAGTCTGTTAGTCTATGTCTTTTTATTGGGGAATTGAGTCCATTGATGTGAGGAGAAATCAAAGAAAAGTAATTGTTTCTTCCTGTCATTTTTGTTGTTAAATTTGGGAATCTGTTCTTGTGGCTGTCTTCTTTTAGTTTTGTTAAAGGATTACTTTCTTGCTTTTTCTAGGGTGTAGTTTCCATCTTTGTGTTGTTGTTTTCCCTTTATTATCCTTTGAAGGGCTGAATTCGTGGAAAGATATTGTGTGAAATTGATTTTGTCATGAAATACTTTGGTTTCTCCATCTATGTTCATTGAGAGATTTGCTGGGTATAGTAGCCTGGTCTGGCATTTGTGTTCTCTTAGGGTCTGTATAACATCTGTCCGGGATATTTTGGCTTTCATTGTCTCTGGAGAGAAGTCTGGTATAATTCTAATAGACCTGCCTTTATATGTTACTTGACCCTTTCCCCTTACTGATTTTAATATTCTATTGTTATTTAGTGCATTTGTTGTTCTGATTATTATGTGTTGGGAGGAATTTCTTCTCTGGTCCAGTCTATTTGGAGTTCTGTAGGCTTCTTGTATGTTCACGGGCATCTCTTTCTTTAGGTATGGGAAGTTTTCTTCTATAATTTTGTTGAAGATATTTGCTGGCCCTTTAAGTTGAAAATCTTCATTCTCATCTACTCCTCTTATCCTTAGGTTTGGTCTTCTCATTGTGTCCTGGATTTCCTGGGTGTTTTGAGTTAGGATCTTTTTGCATTTTGCATTTTCTTTGATTGTTGGGTCCATGTTCCCTATGGAATCTTCTCACCTGAGATTCTCTCTTCCATCTCTTGTATTCTGTTGCTGATGCTCATATCTATGGTTCCTGATTTCTTTCCTAGGGTTTCTATCTCCAGCGTTGTCTCCCTTTGGGTTTTCTTCATTGTTTCTACTTCCATTTTTAGATCTTGTATGGTTTTGTTCAATTACATTGCCTGTTTGGTTGTGTTTTCCTGTAATTCTTTAAGGGATTTTTGTGTTTCTTCTACCTGTTTAGCAGTGTTTGCCTGTAGTTCTTTAAGGACTTCTACCTGTTTAGCAGTGTTCTCCTGTAATTCCTCGAGGGATTTTTGTGCTTCCTCTTTAAGGGCGTCTACCTCTTGAGCACTGTTCTCCTGTATTTCTTTAAGTGAGTTATTAATGCCCTTCTTTAAATCTTCTACCACCATCATGAGATATGATTTTAAATTCGTGTTTTGCTTTTTGGGTGTGTTGGGGTATCCAGGACTCGTTGTGGCCATACTGGGTTCTGATGATGCCCAGTGTTCTTGGTTTCTGTTAGTAAGATTCTTATGTTTGCCTTTCGCCATCTGGAAATCTCTGGTGTTAATGTTCAAGCTGTCTCTGGTTGGAGCTTGATCCTCCTGTGATTCTGCTAGCCTCTGTCAACACTCCTGGGAGTTCAACTCTCACCTGAGTTCCAGTGGTCAGAGCACTCTCTGCAGGCAAGCTCTCCTCTTGCAAGGCAGGTGTCCAGCAGTCTGGAGCTCTGATCCACCTCCTGAGTTATGGGGTTAGAACCCTCCTTGTAGGCCTACTCTCCTGTGGCAAGGAATGTGCCCAGGTGTCTGGGTCTCAGCTCTGCTTCCTGGATGAGGATGAAGGCCCGAGGGGACCCTACCAAGAAGCTCTGTTGCTTCTATTGCCCATGTGCTCTCAGGTGATCAGGAGATCCTGGGTGTGCCAGGGGTCCTGCGGCATGGAGAGTCCTCTGGTGCCCTAGATGCCCTTGGCCAGGTTCACGCAGAAGATGGCGGGGCTGGCCCCGACCTGAATGGATCCTAGCCTCTAGTTGGGTGGGGTTCCTCAGTCCCTGTTCCTGCTGGCACAAGACCCTCTGCAATTCTTTGGAGCTGATGTTGCTTTTTACTCACCCGTGATCCCGAGGTGATCCGGAGGTCTTGTGGAGTGGAGAGCACTCTGGAGCCCTTAGCGGTCTCCGCTGGGCTCAGAAGGAAGATGGTGTGGGTGGCATTGACGGGAACGGATCCCAGCCTCTGGTCTGGCAGGGTTCCTTTGTCCCTGTTCCTGCTGGCACAAGACCCTCTGCAATTCTTGAAGCTAATGTTGCGTTCCACTCACCCATGATCCCGAGGTGATCCCAAGGTCCTGCAGAGTGGAGAGCACTCTGGAGCCCTTAGCAGCCTCTGCTGGGCTCAGAACATTGGTCTCTTCTTAATCACTGCTAATTTCTTAACTCCAGCTAACCAGCACCAATAGTCCCAGTAATGCAAAGGTTTTGCTTTAGTAGTTCTGCTTTCTTGTTAATCACAGCTGATTCTTCAGCCCCAGCTAACCAGAACCACAGAATCTTCACAATCAAAATAGCAATGGCCCTGAAAAGAGACTTTAATGTTCCCTCTGAAATTTCACAAGCCAGGATTCCATCTTCTGCACTGTTCTCAACATTATCTTCCAAGCTTCTATACAACATCTCACAGAGTTCTTACCACCGAATGGATCTTCTGGCCCAAAGTTCCAAAGTCCTTCCACAGTCCTCCCCAAACATGGTCAGGTTGTCACAGGAATACCCCACTATGCTGGTACCAATTTGTCAGGATTTCTATTCTTAGACAAAACATCATGACCAAGAAGCAATTTGGGGAGGAAAGGGTTTATTTGGCTTACACTTCCATACTGCTGCTCATCACCAAGGAAATCAGGACTGGAACTCAAGCAGGTCAGAAAGCAGGAGTTGATGCAGAGGCCATGGAGGGATGTTCTTTACTGGTTTGCTTCCCCTGGTTTGCTCAGCTTGCTTTCTTACACAACCCAAGACTGCCAGCCCAGAGATGGCACCACCCATAAGGGGACCTCCCCACTTGATCAGTAATTGAGAAAATGCCTTACAGCTGGATCTCATGGAGGCATTTCCCCAACTGAAGCTCCTTTCTCTGTGATAACTCCAGCCTGTGTCAAGACACAAAACTAGCCAGTACATCTATATACATACCAGAAGCATATAAAACACCAATTATACTGGACCAGAAAAGATAATCATCCCACCACATAATAACCAAAACAAAGAAAGATCTACAAACCAAACAAAGATCTACAAAACAAAGAAAGAATATTAAAAGCAGCAGGGGAGGAAGGGCAGTTAACATACAGTAGCAGATCTATCAGAATTATATCATACTTCCCAACAAAAATTCTAATAGCTAGAAGTGCCTGGACAGATATTTTGCAACCCCTAAAAAGACCACAGATATCAACCTAGATTATTACTCCCAACAAAATTCTCAAACATCATAGGTAGGGAACACAAGATATTTTAAGACAAATCAAGTTGAAACAATATTCAGCCCTACAAAAAATATCAGAAGGAAATTTCTAAGGCCACAAAAATAAGTGCATTCAAGAAAACAGAGGAAGTAAGAAATTCTATACCAACAAAATAAATGGAAGCACGCGCACACACACACACACACACACACACACACACACTAACATCAGCAACATAAAAATAACAGGAAATTACAATAACTGATCATTAATATCTCTCAGCACCAGTAGACACAATTCTCTATAAAAAGACACAGGCTAACAGAATGGATGAGATAAGATCCATCAATCTTCTGCATACAAGAAAACCCTCAGCAATAAAGATAGGCACTATCTCAGAGTAAAGGGCTAGAAGAAAGTTTTCTAAGCAAACCAACCCAAGAAGCAAGCTGGAATAACAATTCTAATATCTAATAACATAAACTTTCAACTGAAATTAACCAAATGAGACAGGAACCCCTTCTGGTCTACATCTCCACCTGGGGCAGATAGGCATGCCTGCTCTTCTCCCACGCACCACAGCCTGCCTGTCTCCCAGAAAGTATGCAATATTCAGGGACACAGAAGGTTCATCCTAACTAACAAAACAGGAGGACTGCCATTTGCAGGTACACAGAAAACCTGCCCTAAATGAAGACAGTACTTCAACTTCACAGGATATCAGTACTCACTCAGGTCATACAGCTCTAACAGACTGCAAGGAGGCAGGCTCCATTCATAGCATGCAGGCCACTTAACACCAGAAATAACCAAATGGAAAGAGGCAAAATACAAGAATATAAGCAAGAGATGCCTGTTGTGTCGGGCCAGCGGATCACATGTCTGGGTTCTAGTCTGGAAAGGCATCTTGGAAACCTGGAAGAGAAGAGGGGCTAGGCGGCATGAGAGGAAGATATAGCTAAGATAGTCATTCTGATCAAAGCTCAATTTTACTATTCCAACACGCAGTTATGAAGGAGGGGAAGGAGGCCCGATTCCCGCCAAATAATCCTAGAGTCCAGTAGCAGGGTGACCACATGAACAGCAAAGCGGCAGGCTCCAGCAGTGGGTGTGGCAGAACGATTGAGCAAGCTCCAACCCGATGTAAACAGTGAAACCTGTGCAGGCAGGTTTCAGGCTGGGGAGGGGAGGCTACAGATGCCAATATAATTTGTCACCATCAGAACCCAGTTCTCCTACCAAAGTAAGCTGTGGATACTCCAACACTTCTGAAAAGCAATATTCTAACTTGAAATCCCATCTCTTGTAGATGGTAGATAACTCTCATGAGGATACAAATAACTCCCATAAAGAAATACAGGAAAGCACAGGCAAAGAGGTAGAAACACTTAAAGAGGAAACAAATAAATGCCTAAAAGGTATACTGGAAAACACACACACACACGCACGCACGCACGCATGCACACACCACCCCCCTAAAAATGGAAATAGAAACAATAAAGAAATCACCAATAGAGGAAAATCTGGAGATGAAAAACCAAGGAAAAAGATCAGGAGCTACGGATGCATGCATCACCAACAGAATACAAGAGATAGAACAGAGAATTGTAGGCATAGAGGACATCATAAATGATGTTGTTGACACATGGGTCAGAGAAAATACAAAGTATAAAAAGCACATAACCCCCAAATCATCAGGAAACTCAGGACACAACAAGAAGACCAAACCATAGAATAATAGGAATAGAAGAGTGTGAAGATTCCAAGTTCAAAAAGCCAGAAAAAAAACTTCAACACAATTATAGAAGAAAACTTCCCTAACCTAAAGAAAGACATGGTCATAAATGTACAAGAAGCCTACGGAACACCAAATGATATTTTAAAAGGGAATAGTAGTCCCAAGTCTTGCCGAGTGTTAACTTCAGGGGGACAAAAAGCTCTACAGTTGGTTGAAGAGGCCATCCAGGCACAACTTATTGTAAAAATACATTTATATAAGGCCTGAGAGTTTATTATTCTATATACTTCCCTAATACCCACTGGGTTTTTTTTTTGTTGTTGTTGTTGTTTTTTTGGTTTTTTGGTTTTTTTGTTTTTTGTTTTTGGCAAGAACAAGGACCTTTGGAATGGGTTCATTTGCCTACTTCATCCCCAAAAGTTTTGGTTCATTACTATGAATTATTAGCTCAGTTGATTATGAAGGATAGAAGGAGGATTAGAGAGATATTGGGTAAAGACTTTGAAGTAATCAGAATACATTACACAAACGCTCATTTTGAGTGGTTGTTAAATTTCTCTGACTTTCTTCCCATATGCTTTACTGTTAAAATGACACTGAAAGACGTTTCTCTTTAGAAGAGCGAGAATTAATCTCAGAGTCTCTAACCCCTCTCAAATATGCTCATGGTGATGATTCCATGAGTCAGCAAGACATTTGGTTTTTAAAATTACTTTTGTGCTCTAAAGGTGGCTTTCATTATTTTTGTCCATCTTCTTCACCTCCTTTGCCTCCTCAAGGCAGACAAGGACTCCAGGAGATGCTGTAACAAATTCATTGATCCTTTGCCTGAGACTACCAACCCCATTGTGGTAGGAAGTGTATGAGAGGGTTCCAAGGTGCTTCCATCTAGCTGCAGATAGTGTTCATTTTATTTAAAGACTACTGTTTATTTAAACCCAAACACATATTAGATAGTGGAGTGATGATTTTCTTTAACATGGCAGTCTTTCTAGACCATCATCCATGTCCAAAGGGCATCAGAACAATGGATCTACTGCTGACACATTGAAGCAATTCCAGAAATATCCCTGTTATATAAATGTTTGTTTTTGAAATGTTTAATTCCAAGTTTCTTCAGAGTTTGGAAGGCTCATAGAAAGAACACACAGTGCCCAGAGTTGGCTATGTTACTGATCATCAGGGAAAGGAACCTCTTGTGGGTTTTTCTTAAAGGTTTCCTTCCTGAGTTCGTCTACATCATTTAAAGCATGAACTATGATTGTTCTCTGAGGTCTTGCACTGTTTCTCTTTGTTAATGTTTCCTGATGAGCTTGTAATTAATTCTGGTCTTCAATGAGCATGCAGAGATCAAGATTTCCTAATTATTCAATGTGGTTTTTAGAATCAACATTGTACTGAATGTAAAACATCTAAACTGATTTACAGTGTAAGGAGGATTTGTCTGTGTTCTGTGCTGGTACTACACAATTCTACATGCATTGAGTGTAGTTTAAGTCCACTACATTGTTTTGGCTGCTCACTATTACTTATTGATCATCTACCTCCCAGGAAGTATATTATACAGGGAAACTATCCATTCAATGTGTTATTTCATAAAATTTGCACTAGCAAACATTAAATTAAAAAGTGTTATTTCTCTAGAGTGTGCTCAGCAATTAATTTTGTATCAGCAAATTAAGAGAGCAGCTTTCAGATGCACACATTCACAGTTAACAGAGTCTGCTATTGAAAACTGTTGTCAAGTGCAATGCATACTTCTTCCTTCTAGTCATCTTGATCTACTACAAATTTGTTCATTCCCAGAAAATTAAATTTAAGTAATTAACTAAATTAACTAAATTATGGATATGGTGATACTGGGAAATTATCTTAAGAATAAAAATGCACTGGAGAGATGGCTTAGAGTTTGAATGGACTGACTGCTCTTCCAGAGGTCCTGAATTCAATTCCCAGCAAGCACATGGTGGCTCACAAGTATTTGTAACATGATTTTGGTGCCCTCTTCTGTCGTGCAGGCAGAACACTGAACAGAAAAAAGGAATAAATCTTTAATACTAATAAAAGAAGAATAAAAATGCAAAACCCTTGCCCAAAAAGGGGAGAATTCTTGTCTTCCCTTCCTAAGAAGGTAGGTGAAATTTATTTGAGATAACAAAAGGCTCTATGGCTATTTGAAGAAGATGGTATGTTACCTAGATGCTTTATTAGCACCTAACCTAAAGTACACTTCATAGTATTCCCTTTGTCTGGGAGGACCATCATGAAAATACATGTAAATGAGCAAGTTTGCAAATCCAATCCTCCAGCTAGAGTGCTGATTACATTGTAATAAACTACTGAAAATGTGCTTCAAATACTCACCCAGAAACAATTTTTCTTTTAAAATTAAAGACTGTGAAAACTTTTTTACATTTAATTTTTATTTTAAATCTTTTGCTTTTAAAATGTATATATATATGTGATATAACCATTAAATTAAATTATTTATAAAGTTTTTATAATTTTTTTCTAATAAAATAAGCATCACACATGAACATTTGATTAAAGGAGATTTACTTTACACATTACAGCACCTTTCTTAGAGTTAGTCTTTCATCATCATCTCAATGCTGTCTTCCACTTGTGTTCTACTTAAGGTGTCCTGGACACAAGGTAACACTAGAAAATAGACTTCTCTAGGAATGCTGCATTTTATTCGATGAGTTTAACAGAAAAAACAAAGTTTAATAAAGAGGAAATAAAACAGTGGAAATGAAACTTTCAGTACTGAGGAAGAAAAATAGAAATAGAGATCCTGGTGAAAAGAAGAGACTGTGATTCTCACACCTACTACCTACCAACAATCTCTCTACCACATCCACAATCTGTGAACTCCCCTATGCCTATGTGTAGAGGTTCATCATCACATGTCACTGATACATGGCTGCTGGTCTGTGTCTTAAGTATCAAATTCTGCATCAGTCATGAAGAACAGTTTTCTTTAA
This sequence comes from Mus musculus, assembly GCF_000001635.26. Lineage (NCBI taxonomy): Eukaryota > Metazoa > Chordata > Mammalia > Rodentia > Muridae > Mus > Mus musculus. Next base: position 181,964,995 of record NC_000068.7, on the reverse strand, counting down.
AATAGCATCCTCAAAAGGAGCTGAAATTACCAGGTCCCACACCACTCCTACCATCAATAATGGGCCTGTTCTCCACTGGCATCCACCAGTACCCTTCCTCCTTTCTATCTGTGCCTGTGTGACATCTAAAGAATCAAATGCATAGGTCTTTTCTCAGAAGATGAGATTTTTTTTATTATTATTATTTTATTAGGTATTTTCCTCGTTTACATTTTCAATGCTATCCCAAAGGTCCCCCATACCCCCCCAATCCCCTACCCACCCATTCCCCCTTTCCGGCCCTGGCGTTCCCCTGTACTGGGGCATATAAAGTCCGCAAGTCCAATGGGCCTCTCTTTGCAGTGATGGCCGACTAGGCCATCCTTTGATACACATGCAGCTAAAGACAAGAGCTCCTGGGTACTGGTTAGTTCATATTGTTGTTCCACCCATAGGGTTGCAGTTCCCTCCAGCTCCCTGGGTAATCTCTCTAGCTCCTCCATTGGGGGCCATGTGACCCATCCAACAGCTGACTGTGATCATCCACCTCTGCGTTTGCCAGGCCCCGGCACAGTCTCACAAGAGAGAGCTATATCTGGGTCCTTTCAGCAAAATCCTGCTAGTGTATGCAACGGTGTCCACATTTGGAAGCTGATCATGGGATGGATCCCTGCATATGGCAATCACTAGATGGTCCATCCTTTCGTCACAGCTCCAAATTTTGTCTCTGTAACTCCTTCCATGGGTGTCTTGTTCCCATTTCTAAGAAAGGGTAAAGTGTCCACACTTTGGTCTTCGTTCTTCTTGAATTTCATGCGTTTGGCAAGTTGTATCTTATATCTTGGGTATCCTAAGTTTCTGGGCTAATATCCACTTATCAGTGAGTACATATTGTGCGAGTTCCTTTGTGATTGGGTTAAGAAGATGAGATTTAAAGGATGTAGCTGAAAGAATAAGAGAAAAGGTTTCACTAGGCAAGCATCTACCACACTTCTCGCATGGCAGTATGGGGGCTCTGTGACTCAGCTCAAGGATGCTTAGTGTTAGGAAATTATGAGGTGAGAAATAGCCAGTGCAGGCATATTGACAGGCATAAGAACTGACAGCTTGATAGAGTGAGTAGCTGATGGCAAGTCCCACCATTACCCATCCCTCACATTGGAGTTTTTTCACGTGGGAGCCAACAACCCCAGAATTCCTGGTCACTTCCAACATGTCTTTATGTTCATCACCTCATTAAGTAATTCATATTTTTTAGCCGCCTGCGGCCACACTAACTGGATTCCTGAGTGGGAGGCTGGAACTGTATGGAAGGAAATGGTGAGAGAAATAATGGAGGCCAAGACATATTTCTGTTCAAGGCCCCAAATTTACTAATAATCTGCACTTATATAAACAGAAAGTCCATCTCCTGCAGATCCATTCTAGATACTGTCACCAGCTGGTAGACTATCTATCTGAAAGAATTGTTTTGGCAAGTAGGTGTAAGTTACTGGATTGCTTGCCTCTCAGGGCCTCTCAGCAGGTAACAGTGTCTTGGAGAAGAGCAGTGGCAGGTGATAGAACAATAGAGCAATCTAAATCAGAGGGCTCCACCCCAAGTGGTCTCATTCTCAGTGGCAGCAAGGTCAAAGTCAGCCTACTCAAGGCAGTGGGAGGCTACAATATTTATGGAGTATGACCTACAGTACACTTAATTAACATTAACAAATTACTACGGGTGCCTCCTTAGTGTAGTGGGCACTGGGTCAATCTTCTAATCTAAAGGTCCTGAGTTCAAACCTCAGAGTGGGCAAACTCAGTTTTTAACACTGATACTTAAACCTTTAATTTTAGCCAGGCAGTGGTGGTGCATGCCTTTAATACCAGCACTTGAGAAGCAGAGGCAGGCAGATTTCTGAGTTCGAGGCCAGCCTGGTCTACAGAGTGAGTTCCAGGATAGCCAGGGCTACACAGAGAAACTCTGCCTCAAAAAACAAAACAAAAAACAACATCAAAAAAACTTCCTATTACTAATTGAACTCTATGTACCGGGAATTTTGTTCTATGCTTTATAGGGATTATCTCATTGTAGAAATATTCCCATAGAAAATAGCTCTAACTAAAAATATTTTGGTACTTAAACTTTAGTTGGCTGAAAATTGTACATATATGGAAAACACATTTACTAAGTAGGCTTTGATTAAATGAGGCTTTCATGTTGTCCTTTTGGACTGTGTGTGTGCACAAACATATTAAGTCTGCTAAGTGTTTTCAGCATGTAGTTTTGTACTGTGCTCTGTCCTTCAGCAGTACTAGCAATCCCTTACCCATGGGAAGTGCATGATGATACTCCTTGTCTTATGCATGCTGTTTTTCTGTAGCCTCCCCACCCCCAGCCTGGAACCTGCTGGCTCAGGGGTGGAGTTTCCTGCTCATTCATTCTGCCACGCCCACTGCTGGACCATGCCGCTTTGCTGCTTGGAGCCACACATGTGTTCACCCTGCTACTGGACCCCGAGACCAGTTGGCGGGAATCAGGTTCCCTCCCACTTCCTTTATAACTGAATGTCGGAACTAGTAAAATTGAGCTTTGAACAGGATGAACTTGTCTTGGCTCCGTTTCTTCTTTCTCCCCATCTAGTTCCTCCCTTAGCTCGAGTGGCCATCTCAGTCGAACCGTTCACGTTGCGAGCTGCTGGCCGGCCGCAACATTTTGGCACCCGAACAGGGACCTGAAGAATGGCAGAGGGATGCTAAGAGAAATGCTGCTGGTGTGGAGCTCCACAGGAAAGGATCTTCGTATCGGGCACCGGAGCAACAGACAGATACGCATGCTAGCGCTAGCTTAAAATTTCAGTTTTGTAAAGTGTTGCTGAGGATGCGGTAGGATACGAATTAAGCTTGAATCAGTGCTAACCCAATGCTGGTTCTGCTTGGGTCAGCAGTGTGTTAATCAGAACTAGAAATGGAAACAGGCGGGTCGGCCGCAGCTTTTTAGGAAGCTGCTTAGGTGGAAGAAGAAAGGGTTTAAAGTCATGGATCAGGCGGTTGCCCTTAGTTTTCAGGAGTTGTTTCAGGCCAGAGGAGTAAGGCTTGAAGTACAATTAGTAAGAAATTTTTTAGATAAGATTGATAGCTGTTGCCCATGGTTCAAGGAAGAAGAAACAGTAGATTGTGGAGCCTGGGAGAAAGTTGGTGAGGCCTTAAAAATCACTCAGGCAGATAATTTTACCCTAGGCCTCTGGGCGCTTGTAAATGATGCTATAAAAGATGCAACTTCTCCAGGGCTAAATTGCCCCCAGGCGGAGCTTGTGGTATCTCAGGAGGAGTGCCTGTCAGAGAGGGCCTCCTCAGAAAAATATCTTCTTAACTCAAAAATTGATAAATATGAAAACTCAGATGATTATCACTGGAAGAAGGCAGACATTGACTTATTTCGGAAAAGAGCTGGATATCATTGTTCAGCTTTACAGCGTAAGTCAGGACACTTGGCTGAAACAGCATAGTACAGATTGGTTGCTTGCACAAATAGGATTTAACGGAACTATAGACAGCCACTACCCCCAAGTTAGATTGATAAAATTTTTAAATGTACATGATATGATATTTCCTAAGATGACTTCTTTACAGCCTTTAAATAATGCTCTATTGATTTTTACTGATGGCTCCTCTAAAGGGCGAGCTGGATATCTTATTAATAATCAACAGGTTATCATAGAGACTCCTGGTCTCTCGGCTCAGCTAGCCGAATTAACAGCAGTACTAAAGGTCTTTCAGTCTGTACATGAGGCTTTTAATATCTTTACTGACAGTTTATATGTTGCTCAGTTAGTCCCCTTATTGGAAACCTGTGGAACGTTTAACTTCAATACGCCGTCAGGATCCTTATTTTCAGAATTGCAAAACATCATTCTTGCCCGGAAAAATCCGTTTTATATTGGCCATATACGGTCTCACTCTGGTCTTCCTGGGCCTCTGGCTAAGAGTAATGATCGCATTGACAGAGCTCTAATAGGAGAAGCTTTAGTTTTGGATCCTGTTGCTTTGGCCCAACATGATCATGAAAGGTTTCATCTCTCTAGCCATACCCTAAGGCTCCGACATAAGATCACTAAGGAGCAAGCGAGAATGATTGTAAAACAATGTCCTAAATGTATTACATTATCTCCAGTGCCACATCTAGAAGTCAATCCTAGAGGCCTTATGCCTAATCATATTTGGCAAATGGATATAACCCATTATGCAGAATTTGGAAAACTAAAATATATACATGTTTGCATTGATACCTGTTCAGGATTTCTCTTTGCTTCTCTGCATACAGGAGAGGCTTCAAAAAACGTAATTGATCATTGCCTACAAGCCTTTAATGCCATGGGATTGCCTAAACTTATTAAGACAGATAACGGTCCATCTTATTCCAGTAAAAACTTTATTTCATTCTGTAAAAAATTTGGTATCAAACATAAAACTGGAATTCCTTACATGGGACAAGGAATAGTTGAACGTGCTCATCGCACCTTAAAAAATTGGCTTTTTAAAACAAAAGAGGGGCAGCTATATCCCCCAAGGTCACCAAAGGCTCACCTTGCCTTCACCTTATTTGTCCTAATTTTTTTGCAAACTGATATTAAAGGTCAGTCTGCAGCAGATCGCCATTGGCATCCAGTTACTTCTAATTCTTATGCATTGGTAAAATGGAAGGACCCCCTGACTAACGAATGAAAGGGTCCAGATTCGGTTCTAATTTGGGGAAGAGGCTCGGTTTGTATTTTTTCACGAGATGAAGATGGAGCGCGGTGGCTGCCAGAGAGATTAATTCGTCAGACGAACACAGATCCTGACTCTTCTCATAAGTATCATTCTGAAGACTAAAATTCCTCTTGTGCTTAGAATTCAGCTGGGAACGAAAGCTCCCAGAAATGCTGTTTTCCTCTGAGCCAACTCCCCTACAGGAGGCCTTAGATTAACCTTAGCTTTACAATTTGCAACTGAATAAAGTACCTGGACTTCCCCAAAAAGAAAATTTGCATTGCTACTTTCTCATTGTCTAGATCTCTTTCCTTTTTCAAGCAGGTTAATCAACATTCTCCAGACATTCCCCTCCCCCAAGAGCACACAGGTGGCAACTACTATCTTCCTTCCAAGGACATTCCAGCATGTGGCTTTCAGTCTGAGTTAAAAATTAGACTAGAATTTTCAAATATTTACAGAGATTAGATTTTATTTTGATAGACGGGCTTAGTCCCTTATCTGGCCTCTGACTTTTCACCCTTGCTGTTACTGCAAGGTGTCCTTAGTTCCTCAGGCTATGGGAATAACAGGGATAAGGAGGAACGACTTCCAGCTCCTATTTTAGCCACAAATGTTACTAATGACATAATTCTTCCCTAGGCCTTGCTAAATCTGAGGTTGATAATTCTCCTTTAGGAGCTGCACAGTACTCAGAGCTGTGCATACTGGTTCGTAATCGTACGAATTCAGTATGGGTATCGCTTGGTGCAGAGAATTACTGCAGGGGAAGGTCCAGCTTGACCGTTTCTGAGTTCCCTGTGCAATATACTCGGTTTAAAATGGAGGTTGGTATCTAAATTCAAGCTAAAAAACAAAAGAAAACAAAAAATACCTAAGGCTTTGCCTCCCCCTCCCCAAAAGATACCAAGAGCCACAGGTGAAGATACCAAGAGCCACAGGTGAAATTTATGAAATTAAATTTTGAGACTGTTTTGCCTGCTGCTTGGTGTTTGTCAGACAAAGAGTTTTATTTGTTTGTCTGCCCTCCTGCCTTTTAAAAATGCTTTATACTTGCTGGTCAGTGGTGGAGCACAACTTTAATCCCAGTACTTGGGAGGCAGAGGCAGGCAGATTTCTGAGTTCGAACTGGTCTACTTTGAGTTTCAGGACAGCCAGGGCAACACAGAAAAACCCTGTCTCAGAAAAAACAAAACAAACAAACAAACAAAGCTTTACACCAATGCTGAACTTTTGTTGCAGAACAGATTTGGTCTTTCTTACAGTTTCTATCTCTATTGTTGGTTCATTTAGTTATATTTCCCTGTGTAATAGGTTTATATGGCTTTATTTGATTATTTTTCCCATCTTTATTATCAACCGCTTCTCCTCTTTCTTAGAAGCAACTGAATTCATATAATCATGTGTTTCTACCTTTTTGACACACTGAATACAACTGTGTTCTACTATTTGTGATCTTAAGCCCATCTAAGATATACTATTAAAAGTAATGTATGGCCTTTCCCCTTGAGAGGTGATTCATGAGAATAAAAATCCTGTAAACATGCTAACATCTAAAAAATAGTTAAGTTTAATTCATGTAAATGTGGCAAAAATCCTCCAGGACACTTTTAGGAATCATTTTCTTCCATTTATATGTATAATTAAGAGAGTCATGAGTTAAGGGTAATTTTCTCTCTTTTTAAAACAATGTATTTCATGTGTGAGTGTGTGGGAGAGATGCATTTGTGGGTCCTGTCTGCTGTGCTGCATAGAACATCTAGTCAACAGGGCCCCAGGCTTGCACATACTCTGCACTTCCCTAGTCCCAGCCAACTGACTTTCTCAAGCTTAAGTGAAAAAGTAGTGCATAACAAATATAACAAATATGCCTTTAAGATATATGAGGAGACTTCATATATAATCACAGTATAGAAAAGGAATGATGAAAGCCTCTATAGGATTTACAGTTGAGTGAAAGCAGCTAATAAGCTTTCTATGTAAATAACATTATAAGCCAAATATAATGACCTGAAAATTGCATCTTAGATATGAACCTAAGCTTCGTACACCAAAAGGGCTATGGTTCCCATGATTCAAAGACAGAAATCATCTGACTTTAAGAACAGTATATGATTTTAATGGAAAGTCTTACATAGGCTGGTGAGATGGCTCAGTGGTTAAGACTGCTGACTGCTCTTCGGAAGGTCCTGAGTTCAAATCCCAGCAACCACACGGTGGCTCACAACCATCCGTAACGAAACCTGATGCCTGCTTCTGGAGTATCTGAGGACAGCTACAGTGTACTTACATAATAAATAAATAAATCGGGCTGGTGAGATGGCTCAGTGGGTTAGAGCACCCGACTGCTCTTCCGAAGGTGCAGAGTTCGGATCCCAGCAACCACATGGTGGCTCACAACCATCCGTAACAAGATCTGACCCCCTCTTCTGGAGTGTCTGAAGACAGCTACAATGTACTTACATATAATAAATAAATAAATAAATCTTTAAAAAAAAAAAATAAAAAAATAAATAAATAAATCTTAAAAAAAAAAGTCTTACATAGCTAGCTGAGTGGTTCCTCTGGCTTTTCTCTCTGTGATGTTCTTATTTAAATATTTCAGAATTCTGTATAAACTTGCATTTTTTTTTTGTTTTTGTTTTTTTGCGACAGGGTTTCTCTGTGTAGCTCTGGCTGTCCTGGAACTCACTTTGTAGACCAGGCTGGCCTCGAACTCAGAAATCCGTCTGCCTTTGCCTCCCGAGTGCTAGGATTAAAGGTGTGCACCACCACGCCCAGCATAAGCTTGCATTTTGAAGTATAAATTGTGTTTACAATTTTTTTATTTTTAATATTATTTATTTATTTTATTTATATGAGTACTCTGAAGCTGTCTTTAGACACACAAAAGAAGAGGGCATCAGGACCCATTACAGATGGTTTTGAACCACCATGTGGTTGCTCGAATTGAACTCAGGACTTCTGGAAGAGCAGTCAGTGTTCTTAACTGCTGAGCCATCTCTCCAGTCCTGTATTTACAAATTTTTATTTTCTTGAATTAATGGGCTTTTTCGGAAGACCATGTACTCCTTACTTATCTATGAGGTTGTGTCCTTTGAGGCCTCTGGGTACCTAAATTTCATATTACAAACTGAAAATATCCTTCACCATTTGCTGAATCTTGCTGACCACTGTCCTTTCTGCTCCTTTTCCCACGCTAATAAATAGGAGGTGGTGAGCTGCATTGAGCTACTGACAGGGAAGGACTCCAACCCTCTTTCAAAGCACTGACCTGCACTAAGTTCTGTCTTTAATGTGTGTCTCTTTCTGGAGAACACAGATTCATTTAATGACATTAGTATTTATACAATAGCATTTTACTTATTTTATTGTACTGTGGAAAACCAGTAAAGGTCACTCTCTCATGTTATAATGTAACACAGTGCAGATAGCCTACATGTATGCAGGATACCGTCATGGGGTATAATCTGAAGTACAATTTAGAGATTGTTGTGCCTGCCAATTGGCATCCCTTAAAAAAGATCTTGTTTGTTTCTCTTCCCTTTTTAACCTTTAAAAGTGATTTGCTCTTACCCTGAGCTTTTTCTTAGGCTGTTTTCTTTCCATTTCTGTCTCCATGGTCATCTAACTTACAGTTGTCTATGTGGTCGTGTTCAATGGCCTTTTCCCTCAATCATTGTGCCAAAGCTTACTATTGTTCATTTCTTCTTTTAGAAGAAGCACAATCATTTTTATAATTTATGATTTATTAATGTCATTATACATTATACCATATAACTATAAACTGCCCAATGCATAATGTGAAGTATAATTAAGCATTTTTTTCAGTTTGATGGTGTTTAATGATTTAGGTTCTCAATAAGTTAGGCTTGCCTACTAGCTATTTACTGACAAACAGAAAAAAAGAGCTTAAATGTACTGTTAGGGCTCAAAATTTTAGGTAGGGTAAGGTAATTTCTTTTACATGAGGCATCCTTTATAATAGTAAAAGTCACATAATTCTCTTTTTTGTAAAATTTTAAAAATATGATGGTTGTTATCAGCACTGCAACCAATACTAAATTAAATATGTTGGTTCACATTTTTCTACTCTAGACAAAACTAAAATCTTTTCATTCCTTATCTATAACTAATGAGAGTGTGAGTAGCCGAGGATATATTAAGACACTAAATTAATAAACATTAAGTAGTTGTTCTTTTCTCTTTATCCATATCATTTAATATGTAAGAACAGAGACCTTTTGCAAATAAGCATTCTAAATATGAAACATTCCACCTTCTCATCTTCAGAAAATATATAAAGAATAAAATTAAAGAAAAATATGGCATAAGTTCCTACACTCAGAGCAACCTGTTGCTGAGACATGGAAGGAAGCACAGCATGAACACAGTGGATCACAGAACATGCTCTCTTAAGTAAATCATTTAAGATTTCAAAGTGAAAATTTGTATAGTTCTTAGAAAACAGGAAAATGATGTTTGTCCCAAGGAAAAACAACTACCTCATATCTCTAAGGAAAAAGAAAGGTTAAAGGTAATTCCATTTTAAAAAACAGTATATTTTTGTTGAGAGCAAAGATGTGTTAGCACATGTGTGCAGTGCTGTAGAGTGTATAGATAAGGGGATCTTATCTGGACAGCTTTGCCCATGTCCTGGACCTCCTACACAACCTCAGTCCCCACTGTGTCAGGAGCCATAATGGGACAAGCCAATAACTAGCAGGTGATCATCCTGAAGTGACCTGCCTCGGATTATTATATCATCTGCAACAGGTGAGCCCTCATTGAGCAAGGCTCTGAGGGACTCATTTTAGGAAAGATTCCTGCTATTAATATGCTTTTCCTGTTGTTATTGAACATACATAACTACCACTAAGTATGAGCACATCCCTTTGGAGCAGATCTCTGCAGATCCACGAAGATGTACTATCTTGTAGTGATGCTATATAGACAAATAGATGACTTAATACTTAATGAGGATCCTAGAAGAATTCCTAAAATTGTATCTCTGATTATTAAGCTTTTTTATAATGGGACTGCTATTAGCCCCTTTCCTGATAGTCAAAGCTGCAAAGAGAACTCTCCCAGTCTCTCAAGTGTCACCAGTTAATTGCTCTTAGATAGTAACTAGACTTTCTTCTACTCAGAGCACATTCCAAGAGACTGTAAAACAATTAACCAAAGGTCATAAAAGGTAACTAACAATTTATTATAGGTGCTAGGACAGAAGATAAAATATTGACTGGATTTATCTATACAAAATGACTTATAACTTAGTTATGGTTTTAAGCCTTCTGTGAACCTGTGGAGCTGAGATAAGTGATGGATGTTTAGCTCGATAATCACTCCTAATGGATATTCATGTAAACATTCTCTGTTGTAACATTCTATTTCAATTTATGATTTGATTTTCTGTGTGAACTTTTGATGAACTTTTTAACATGTGACCATGTATTATGAATGATGTTTAAGGGCTGAGGACAAAGAGAAGAGACAAGACTGGGGGCCAGGGGTGAGAGGAATGGGGGTGAGAGAACTGAGCTGAGAGGAGAAGTTTTTAGAAGGAGAATGCAGAGTAGAGTAGCTTAGAAATTATAGGTAACATAAACTACTAAGAGAGCAATGTGTAGAATGCAGAGGGAAAGAGGAAAAAAGTAGATGTCACAGAGAGCAAAAGGAGCAGGCAGGCTTCTCCTTACCATGGGACAGAATGGGTCCCTTGGTAAGAACAAGGCAGGTTTAGTCTTATTAAAAGAAACAAAGGTTTTTTTCTTACAAACATGGGTTTAATTCATTTAGCATTAAGAAGGTAGAAGCCTTTTCTTTCTCTATGTAATATAGATTGGAGTGTATTTATTTTTCATCTAGAATGTGTGAGTTCTTTCTGCAACCATGCTTGGTCTTATGCTCCATATGCATATGTAAGTATGGATGTGTGTGCAAGTATGTAATTGTGAGAATGTCTCCATGTGTGTATGTAAGTATGTAATTGTGAGAATGCATGAAAGCTGGGCCCAGCTGGCTTCGAATGAAAATGAATAAATGAGCGTGAATGAAGCTGAATATGAATTTATGTGAGATTATGCATATTTGGTGATGTAAAAGTTTTTCTTTCTGAGAGTGTTATTTTCTTCTTCTGGCTCAGTAGAAGTTTATTGCTCCAAACATCCTCATATCACAAAAGCAAAAGGCATCTGGAGAATAGGAGAAAGGGTCTAGCAATTAATCCTTTACTTAATCTCCTGCTATTTTAGGATGAGGTTCTGAGTGCCAGAAACTGCAGTTTCTGACCTCAGAGGATCACAGAAGGCAGGTCAGCTACAACTGCATAGTAACTTAGACTTAGATAAGTAAACTTTTTATTATACAACAACCCTAAATTTTTGGTAAGACAAAGTCTTACCCTCCGCCTATGCTCTTACCCATCCACTGCCTCAAGAAGAACAGACAAGAAAGAAGAAACACCTCACGCTGGGGCTGGCCCATGTCACAACTGCATCCTTCTCAACTGATCGTTAAAGATGTAAGCAAAAATAAATTACACTATGAACATAACAAACCAGAAATTAATAAGCCTATTCATTTCTATAAACTATTGTTACCCAAAATCTCTCTTTAATTGTTAATATCCCGGGCACCCTTCCGCTGGTGGGACAGATTGATAACTCCCCTGCAATGGGCTATGCAAGCTCCCTCCCTACCTTCCAGGAGGGAGAAGGCAAACAGCCTAGTGAGTGAGGGAAGCTGGGGCTGAAGTCAGGGACCTGGTGAGCACAGGCTCACGGCCCACATAGGGGCGGAGCAAGCGGCTGAGCAGCGGCAGGTGGAGTGGTGGGGTCTCCCTGAGGCTGTGCGGGGACACAAGATGAGTAGGCTATTGGAGGACCCGCACCAGTACTATGGAAATGCAAATCCCTGTAGATCTGGAAAAGGTCAGGCACTGGACTTGAAGCTAGGACTGAGAACCTCTACACAGAATACCTTTAAAGGAGGTGCTGGAGTCACTCAAGACTTATTGGCCAATCAGAGCCTTTAGGCTGACCTGCCTGTCAGAAGGGAAGGCGGGTTTTTCCGGATGCCTTGGCGCGAATTTCACTTAGTTGCTGAGCAGGCTTGAATGGGCCTGTGGGCTGTGCTCCTTGTCCTGCCCCTGGATGCTGTGGATTGTGCTCAGGCCAGCTCCGAAGTTGCGACATGGTGAGCACGTGATCACTGCCAACAATGGGGAGAAGCAGGGGTCTGAGCAGCGCGAGCTGGTGTGGTGGGTCTTTCCCGGGACTTAGTGGGAATCGGTGGCCACGTGTGAGGTCCCCTGAGGTCCTAGCCACTTGCAGGACCCAGCTGTAGCCTCTGAATAACTTCACTGTGGAGGCTACATCTGTGCAGAGCATTTGGCCTGTGTGTAGAAAGATCTTTGGCATGATCCCAAACTCAGAGAGTCCGAGTTTCTACAAGTTCTGTTCTTAGCATTTGACATTAAGGTGGACAATCCATTTGGAGTTAATTTTGTGGAGGTTGTAAAAGACATCTCATGTGCTGGGTAGCAATCCAATATCAAGCTGTGATGTAAGAGTGCAGGATTGATGATGTAAAGGATTTACTAAAACTTAGGAGATAGTAAGGCACTCCAAGTAGAATTTATCTGAGAGTGGACTGCATGTAAAACATCCCACAGATAAGTAATGTGCTAACCAGGGCTGTTAGAGTTTAGGTTGCTAGGATACACATGCTTGTTCACCAGGATTACCCAGAAATATGGCTCCAAGCCATAATAAAGAAAACAAACTTGATTTACAACCAGCCACTAGGTCCATCTCCATATCAAAGAGCAGGCCTCTAACCAGCTGCTCAATGGGGCCTTACAGGATCACAATCTACAGGAAGGCCTGGTGTGGCATAAAGGTTCAGTTTTCTTCTTGAAAAAAGCATAGTTATGCCACATGGGCAAGATGACACTTAGTTACAACCATGTGAAAAGGGTAAAAAGAAAAGAAAAGAAAACACTGTTGTATTATTGAGTGCTGGCCTGATTAAGCTGTCATTTCCCTGAGGTCCCCCTGTCTGGAGCATGACATAGCTCCTTCTGAAACCCAGGAACATGCTTGGCAGAGCCAGTCACAGCCTGGGGCCTACTCAACTGGCTCCTTGGGAGCTTACCCTGAGGCCCTGGGTATAGAGATAAAACCAGGGCCTTTTCTAAAACCAGGAATGTGCTTGGGAGAGGGCTAGGGCCTTTGGGAGGGGTTAAATCAGATTCTGAGAACAAGACTCTTCCCACCCTACGGGGCTGTGGTTATCATTCCCAAGGCCATGAGAGACTTGGTCAGAAATGTTTTTGAGAAACACTGAGTTGCCCATGTGCAGCACTGTTTAATTAGACTTCTCCTGAGTGTGTCCCATTGTATGATGCTTCTCCTGACTTCATAGATGTCTCCCATCTCCTTCCTTTCCCTCATGTCAATCGTGTACAAGATGGTATTCTTTAGAAGCTTACTTAGCATGAGCCATAGCTTGTGTAAGTCCTCCCCACCCCAGCTTTTTTACTTTCTACCTTTTTCCTTTTCCAGTTTTTTCATCATCTGGAACCTTCCACTCAGGACACTGTCACTAACCTGCTGTGTTAGGCACTGTGTATTTAAGAAATGACCCTGGGAATGTGCTTGCTGTGTAAATTTCCCATGTGTCTTAGTGGCTAGACTTGCAGTCTCCAGTCTGTATTTAAGTTGTTCAAAACTTAACCTCAACCTGAATCTAAAAGAGACTTAAAGGTGGCAACATATGTGGAATGCAACATCCATCCTAGTCTGGCTCCTCTTTTAGCCTTAATCAATGTAGCTGGTCTTTGCTACTTTTCCCCTACCCTTAAGCCCTTCCCCTACAGCACCCACGCTCCACCCCCCCCCATCCCTGTCTCCCCCACACCCCTGTTTTACCCCCTAACACCAGATAGGAGAGTAACAATGATGGAGAAGAAAGATTTTTGAATCTACTCTCGTTCCTTGTACTGGATTCCCCAGCATGAGTCAAACAGTCTCTGATACCGAGAGCAAGGATTAAAGATAGGAAAGGCAGCTGGGAATGGTGGCACACGCCTTTAATTCCAGCACTTGGGAGGCAGAGGCAGGCGTATTTTTGAGTTCGAGGCCAGCCTGGTCTACAAAGTTAGTTCGAGGCCAGCCAGGGCTATACAGAGAAACCCTGTCTCGAAAAACCAAAAAAAAAGATAGGAAAGGCAGAAAGAAGGTGTAAAGACAAGAGTTAGATTTGGGAGGACTGCTGGTTAATACTGCAGCAGCAGCAGCAGCAGCCAGCAGCAACCAGAGCCTTGAGTTTATTTTTAGTAGTGTTTTTATACCCCACAGTATTATTCAAAGCAAAGCCACAAGCTTACAGAAACAATTTCCTGAAATATACACAGAATATCTGTTCTTATCCAAAGGTACCTCCCTTGAACCTCAGGAGTACCCCCTCTTATCGTCCCATGCCTCATCAGGCTGGAAAATCTGCCAACAGACCCTGACTCGCCTTGACTGCCTGGGCACGTAGAAGGATAGGGTCAGTTGTAAAGCATAAACATCGTCGTCAAGGAAGAAAAAAGATGTAAAGGAAGTTCTCTTGCTCACTGTATTCAGGATCTTATCAAGATGATCGAGATATGACAAGATGTGAGGAACACATTCCTCAGAGCTTACTTCCTTGTCCTAGCCCAGTGTCAAATATTCTGGTCATTTTCCTAGAAGCGGTATCAAGAGCTCTCCACACCTGTGAGAGTAGAAGGAAGATTCTACTAAAGTACAAATTTACTATACTAGGGCTCTGTCTGCCCATAGGGTGGGGTGGAAGGGCAGAGCTGGGAAGACCTGTGCTGTCTGAGTGATTTAATCTCTAATCCTCCAGTAGGAGAGCTGCTACCGTCCTCTGGGCAGCCTAGCAATCAGGAGGAGCAGCATTGGGAGGTAGCTTGGAGGTTCTTTCCATATTCTTCTCTGATGCAGTTCATCAAAGAGCTGTGAGGGAGATCACAAGCCATCCCATTGTGATTGTGGCAGCCACCAGGAAGAACGGATTGGCTAAGCAATCGCAGTCCAGTCTGATTGGACAGTAATTGGCTGGGAACCAGACTGTCTTTCTTTTGGTACATGTGGTGACCTGGGCAAAGAGCCTTGGCCTCTGAGCCTGCCTGAGTGTGGATTCCCTGGAGGGACTGCAGCTCTGGCCATAGGAAGCTGTGTTACTTATAATATCACTGATCGGTGTGCACATACAAGCATGGATTTTGGTGTGCAGAAGACAGATTTCAACACTGAAAATCTGGTTTCTAGAAGTTCTGAACATTGCATTGCAAATTCAGTTTTGTGTGATAGATTTTACAAATAGTTTATAAACTACTCACCCCCTCTGTTAATTAGCATTTCTCTTGCAAGGCTACCTACCATTCAAAAAGCAAAGAAATGACAGAAGTGAACCTTATTACTCAGTTTCCTTCTAAGATGATTTGGTAATTACATTAGAACTTCTTGGTCATGAAATAAGTGGGGAAAGCACCTGAATCATACAAATATATTGTCAATGAAGCATACATTTACAGTGATGTTGGTATCATGGTTTCATTTTTACACATGTATGGAATATTTTGACCTATGATGATGTGCATGTGAACTTCACTCTCGAAGAATGGGCTTCGCTGAATCCTTCACAGAAGAGACTCTACAAAGATAAGATGTTGGAGACCTACAGGAACCTCAATGTTGTGGGTAAGACTGTGAATTTTCCTTCACTTCTTAAAATAAGGAAACAACTATTTCTTTGTTATTGATGCTTTTCTGAAATTTCAATTGAGAATGGGGAAGAATAAGGTGACTAAATCAGGTTTATAAAGATAGTAACTTAAATTTGCCTAATATATGATAAATTTTCTGATATTATATTTTAGGCTACAATTGGGAAGACGGTAATATTGAAGATCATTATAAAAGTTCCAGGAGACATGGAAGGTAATTTTCATGTGCAAGTTACTATGAATATGCCTCTGAAGAAATGTTAATGTGTCTTGGAACTTTTCAAGAAAAGCAACAGTATAAAGAAAAATGCACTTCTTTAAGTGTATTTATTATTAAATTCTCAGAAATCCATGTAGCTCAATGTCAGGTGTCTGATTTGTGTTTTCAAGGCCTTTGTCTGAAAGATAAGACAAGGAAACAATGCCTTAACTGATATTAACATTTGAATCATAGCCACATTCCAGCTACTCTGTAGAACTGCCAATCTGGTCTCATACAACTCACATATTGCCAAAGATATATATTAAGTGATAAGTGTATGTTTCTAATAAGCAAATATTCTATAATAAAGCTGATTATTCATATAGTAACATTGCTAAGTTTAAGTGAGAGGGGCAGTTTATGAGAGTCAAGAACGTTGTTGACGAGAAAACCTAATTTCTATATGAACAAACAATCAAACTGTGTGAAAGCTATGTAGAAATCTTTCATTTGTTATTCTTTTTTTAATAGGTATATCCTGTATCACAATGGATACAATCCATATTAGCATAGTGATATTGAATGAAACAGAACCTTCCCTCTCTCCCAGAACAATTAAACTCTGTAGTAGTCCACATTTGAACAAACTTTCTCAGTGTGATACAAGTTTATAATCAGTTGGTTTTCCAACTACAGTGGGAATATATTCATAAACTCACACTACAGGTAATTCCTATGATTACTAGGATTGTGGAACTTCATTTCTGTCTGTCCTCGTCTACTTTGCTAATGTAGCATATTTAACAGTATAGGAAATTAATGAATGTACACAGTGTGGTAAAGGTCTGAGCTCTTCATTTTCCCTTCAATTTTGTGAAAAATCTCATAGAGAAAAAGGATGCTATAAGTGTGAGCCATGTAATAACACTCTTATCATTCAGTACAGTTGTGCAAAACAACCCATAATGAAGGGAAAACTATGAATGTAAACAAAGTGGTAAAAATCTTAAGATGTGATTCCTCTTTACAATTAGACCAACTTGCAAAATTGATTCCTCTAGATAAAAATATTCATTGGTTTAGTGAATGTGCAAAGCTTTTACATGTGCCAACTATCTTTGCAGGCATGAAAGAAGTCATAATGGAGAGAAAACCCCTGAAAATACTCACCGTGGTAAAGCCTTTGTATGTCACAGTTATCCTCCAAGGCATGAAAGAATTCATAATGGAGAGAACCTCTATGAAGGCATTCAGTATGGTGAAGCCTTTCTACATCACAGCAGTCTCCAAATGCATAAAGTAATACATATTGGAGAGAAACAATACAAATACAATCAATGTGATAAAGCCTATTCACGACAAAGTATTGTCCAAATACATAAAAGAACACATACTAGAGAGAAACTCTATGAATGTAATCACTGTGGTAAAGCCTTTGCATATCATAGTACTCTGCGAGTACATAAAAAAATACATACTGGAGAGAAACTCCATGAATGTAAGCAATGTAATAAATCCTTTGCCTCTCAACTTCACCTTCAAAGCCATCAAAGAAGTCATACTGGAGAGACACCTTTGAAATGTAATCAATGTAATAAAGCCTTTGCTCGAAGACGTTATCTCAAAAGGCATGTAATAACACATACTGGAGAGAAACCTTACAAATGTGATCAATGTGGTAAAGCCCTTGGACATTATAGTTCTCTCCAAGAACATAAAAGAGCACATACTGGAGAGAAACCTTACAAATGTAATCAGTGTGGTAAAGCCTTTGCATATCATAGTAGTCTGCAAGTACATAAAAAAACACATACTGGAGAGAAACTCCATGAATGTAAGCAGTGTGGTAAATCCTTTGCCTGTCAAGGTTACCTTCAAAGCCATCAAAGAGCTCATACTGGAGAGAAACCTTTCAAATATAATCAATGTGATAAAGCCTTTGCTCAACGACGTGATCTCAAAAGGCATTTAATAACACATACTGGAGAGAAACCTTACAAATGTGATCAATATGATAAAGCCTTTAGAGGACTCAGTCATCTTAAAATGCATAAAATATTACATACTGGAGAGAAACCTTACAAATGTGATCAATGTGGTAAAACCTTTGCATATCATAGTACTCTGCAAGTACATAAAAGAATACATACTGGAGAGAAACTCCATGAATGTAAGCAGTGTGGTAAATCCTTTGCCCGTCAAGGTCACCTTCAAAGCCATCAAAGAACTCATACTGGAGAGAAACCTTTCAAATGTAATCAATGTGATAAAGCCTTTGCTCAACAACATAATCTCAAAAGGCATTTAATAACACATACTAGAGAGAAACCTTACAAATGTGGTCAATGTGGTAAAGCCTTTGCTTGTCATATTACTCTGCAAGTACATAAAACAGTACATACTGGAGAGAAATTCTATAAATGTAATCAATGTGGCAAAGCCTTTGCAAATCAAAGGTATTTTAAAGTATATAAAATCATGCATACTAGAGATAAGCCCTATGAATGTAATCAATGTGGCAAAGCCTTTGCAAATCAAAATTATATTAAAGTACATAAAAGAATTCATACTGGAGAGAAGCCCTATGAATGTAATCAATGTGGTAAAGCCTTTGCAAATCAAAGTTATATCAAAGTACATAAAAGAATACATACTGAAGAGAAACCTTACAAATGTAATCAATGTGGTAAAGCCTTTGCTCAGAACAGTGACCTCTTAACACATCAAAGAATTCATACTGGAAAGAAACCTTACAAATGTAATCACTGTGGTAAAGCCTTTGTACGTAATGATAATCTTTGAAGACATGAAAGAATACATACTAGAGTGAAAAGTTATGAATGTAATCAATGCATACCCTCTTAATCTTTGAATTATTTTATTTAGATATTTATTTACATTTCAAATGTTATCCCGAAAATTCCTTATACCCTCCCCCCACCCTGCTCCCCTACACACCCACTCCCACTTCTTGGCTCTGGCATTCCCCTGTACTGGGGCATATAAAGTTTGCAAGACCAAGGGGCCTCTCTTCCCAATGATGGCCGACTAGGCCATCTTCTGCTACATATGCAGCTAGAGACATGAGCTCTGGGAGTACTGATTAGTTCATATTGTTGTTCCACCTATAGGGTTGCAGACCCCTTCAGCTCCTTCGGTGCTTTCTCTGGCTTCTCTGTTGGGGGCCCTGTGTTCCATCCTATAGATGACTATGAGCATCCACTTCTGTATTTGCCAGGCACTGGCATAGCCTTACACGAGACAGTCATATCAGGTTCCCTTCAGCAAAATCTTGCCAGCATATGCAATAGTATCTGGGTTTGGTGGCTGATTATGGGATGGATCCCCGGGTGGGATAGTCTCTGGATGGTCCATCCTTTCATCTTAGCTCCAAACTTTGTCTCTGTAACTCCTTTCACGGGTATTTTGTTCCCTATTCTAAGGAGGAATGAAGTATCTACAATTTGTCCTTCCCTCTTCTTGATTTTCTTGTGTTTTGCAAATTGTTTCTTGGGTGTTCTATGTTTCTGGGCTAATATCCACTTATCAGTGAGTGCATATCATGTGAGTTCTTTTGTGATTGGGTTACCTCACTAAGGATGATATCCTCCAGATATGTCCATTTGCCTAAGAATTTCACAAATTCATTGTTTTTAATAGCTGAGTAGTACTCCATTGTGTAAATGTACCACATTTTCTGTATCCATTCCTCTGTTGAGGGAGATCAGAGTTCTTTCCAGCTTCTGGCTATTATAAATAAGGCTGATATGAACATAGTGGAGCATGTGTCCTTATTACCAGTTGGAACATCTTCTGGGTATATGCCCAGGAGAGGTATTGCTGGATCTTCCGGTAGTACTATGTCCAATTTTCTGAGGAACGACCAGACTGACTTCCAGAGTGGTTGTACAAGCTTGCAATTCCACCAGCAATGGAGGAGTGTTCCTCTTTCTCCACATCCTCACCAGCATTTGCTCTCACCTGAATTTTTGATCCTAGCCATTCAGACTCGTGTGAGGTGAAATCTCAGGGTTGTTTTGATTTGCATTTCCCTGATGATTAAGGGTGCTGAACATTTTTTCAGGTGCTTGTCAGCCATTTGGTATTCCTCAGTTGATAATTCTTTGTTTAGCTCTGTACCCCATTTTTAAATAGGTTTATTTGAATTTCTGGAGTCCAGCTCCTTGAGCTCTTTGTATATATTGGATATTAGTCCCCTATCAGATTTAGGATTGGTAAAAATACATTCCCAATCTGTGTTGGTGGCCTTTTTTGTGTTATTGACAGTGTCTTTTGCCTTACATAAGCTTTGCAATATTATTAGGTCCCATTTGTCTATTCTTGATCTTGCAGCACAAGCCATTGCTCTTCTGTTTAGGAATTTTTCCCCTGTGCCCATATCTTCCAGGCTTTTCCCCACTTTTCTCCTCTATTAATTTCAGGGTCTCTGGTTTTATGTGGAGGTCTTTGATCCACTTCAACTTGAGCTTTGTACAAGGAGATAAGAATGGATCAATTTGCATTCTTCTACCTGATAACCGCCAGTTGTGCCAGCACCATTTGTTGAAAATGCTGTCCTTTTTTCCACTGGATGGTTTTCGCTCCCTTGTCAAAGATCAAGTGACCATAGGTGTGTGGGTTCATTTCTGGGTCTTCAATTCTATTCCATTGATCTACTTGTCTGTCTCTATACCAGTACCATGCAGTTTTCATCACAATTGCTCTGTAGTACAGCTTGAGGTGAGGCATGATGATTCCACCAGAGGTTCTTTTGTTGTTGAGAATAGTTTTTGCTATCCTAGGTTTTTTATTATTCCAGATGAATTTGCCAGTGGCCTTTCTAATCAGTGAAGAACTGAGTTGGAATTTTGATGGGGATTGCATTGAATCTGTAGATTGCTTTCGGCAGGCTAGCCATTTTTACTATATTAATACTGCCAATCCATGAGCATGGGAGATCTTTCCATCTTCTGAGATCTTCTTCAATTTCTTTCTTCAGAGACTTGAAGTTCTTATCATACAGATCTTTCAATTAGCTAGAGTCACAACAATGTATTTTATATTATTTGTGACTATTATGAAGGGTGTTGTTTCCCTCTTTTCTGTCTCAGTCTGTTTATTTTTTGTGTAGAGAAAGGCCACTGATTTGTTTGAGTTAATTTTATCCAGCTACCGCACTGAAGCTGTTTATCAGGTTTAGGAGTTCTCTGGTGGAATTTTTGGGGTCACTTATATATACTATCATATCATCTGCAAATAGTGATATTTTGACTTCTTCATTTCCAATTTGTATCCCCTTGATCTCCTTTTGTTGTCGAAGTGCTCTGGCTAGGACTTCAAGTACTATATTGAATAGGTAGGGAGAAAGTGGGCAGCCTTGTCTAGTCCCTGATTTTAGTGGGATTGCTTTGAGTTTCTCTCCATTTAGTTTGATGTTGGCTACAGGTTTGCTGTAGATTGCTTTTATTATGTTTAGGTATGGGCCTTGAGTTCCTGATCTTTCCAAAACTTTTATCATGAAGGGGTGTTGGATTTTGTGAAATGCTTTCTCAGCATCTAACGAGATGATCATGTGGTTTTTGGCTTTGAGTTTGTTTATATAGTGGATTACGTTGATGGATTTCTGTATATTAAACTATCCCTGCAAGCCTATTTGGTCATGATGGATGATTGTTTTGATGTGTTCTTGGATTCCGTTTGCAAGGATTTTATTGAGTATTTTTGCATTGATATTCATAAGGGAAATTGGTCTGAAGTTCTCTTTGTTGGATTTTTGTGTGGTTTAGGTATCAGAGTAATTGTGGCTTCATAGAATGAATTGGATAGAGTACCTTCTGTTTCTATTTTGTGGAATAGTTTGAGGAGAGTTGTAATTAGGTTTTCTTTGAAGGTCTGATAGAACTCTGCACTAAAGCCATCTGGCTTTTTTGGTTGGGAGAATATTGATGACTACTTCTATTTCTTTAGGGGAAATGGGACTATTTAGATTGTTAATCTGATCCTGATTTAACTTTGGTACCTGGTATCTTTCTAGGAAGTTGTCCATTTCATACAGGTTTTCCAGTTTTGTTGAGTATGGCCTTTTGTAGAAGGATCTGATGGTGTTTTGGATTTCCTCAGGATCTGTTGTTAGGTCTCCTTTTTTATTTCTGATTTTGTTAATTAGGATGCTGTCCCTATGCCCTCTAGTGAGTCTGGCTAAGGGTTTATCTATCTTGTTGATTTTCTCAAAGAACCAGCTCCTGGTTTGGTTGATTCTTTGAATAGTTCTTTTTGTTTTCACTTGGTTGATTTCAGCCCTGAGTTTGATTATTTCCTGCTGTCTACTCCTCTTTGGTGAATTAGCTTCCTTTCGTTCTAGAGCTTCTAGGTGTGCTGTCAGGCTGCTAGTGTGTGCTCTCTCTAGTTTCTTTTTGGAGGCACTCAGGCCTATGAGTTTTCCTCTTAGGACTGCCTTCATTGTGTCCCCTAAGTTTCAGTATGTTGTGGCTTCATTTTCATTAAACTGTAAAAAGTCTTTAATTTCTTTCTTTATTTCATCCTTGACCAAGGAATCATTGAGTAGAGTGTTGTTCAGTTTCCACATGAATGTTGGCTTTCTATTATTTATGTTGTTATTGAAGATCAGCCTTAGTCCATGGTGATCAGATAGGATGCATGGGATAATTTCATTATTTTCGTTTCTGTGGAGGTCTGTTTTGTGACCAATTATATGTTCAAATTTGGAGGAGGTACCATGTGACACTGAGAAGAAGGTATATAACTTTATTTTAGGATAAAATGTTCTGTAGATATCAATTAAATCCATTTGTTTCATAACTTCTGTTAGTGTCCACATGTCTCTGGTTTCTGTTTCCAGGATCTGTCCATTGGTGAGAGTGGGGTGTTGAAGTCTCCCACTATTATTGTGTGAGGTGCAGCGTGTGCTTTGAGCTTTACTAAAGTTTCTTTAATGTATGTGGCTGCCCTTGTATTTGGAGTATAGATATTCAGAATTGAGAGTTCATCTTGGTAGATTTTACCTTTGATGAGTAGGAAGTGCCTCTTGTCTTTTGTGATAACTTTGGGTTGGAAGTCAATTTTATTCGATATTAGAATGGCTACTCCAGCTTGTTTCTTCATACCATTTCCTTGAAAAAAAATTTTTCCAGCCTTTCACTCTGATTTAGTGTGTGTCTTTTTCCTTGAGGTGCATTTCCTGTAAGCAGCAAAGTGTTGGGTCCTGTTTGTGTAGCCAGTCTATTAGTCTATGTCTTTTTATTGGGGAATTGATTCCATTGATGTGAAGAGAAATTTTAAAAAAGTAATTGTTGCTTCCTTATTTTTGTTGTTAAGGTTGGGATTCTGTTCTTGCGGCTGTTTTCTTTTAGGTTTTTTGAAGGATTACGTTCTTGCTTTTTCTAGGGTGTAGTTTCCGTCCTTGTGTTGGTGTTTTCCCTTTATTATCCTTTGAAGGAATGGATTCATGGAAGGATATTGTGTGAATTTGGTTTTATCATGGAATACTTTGATTTCTCCATCTATGTTCATTGAGAGTTTTGCTGGGTATAGTAGCCTGGGCTGGCATTTGTGTTCTCTTAGGGTCTGCATAACATCTGTCCAGGATCTTCTGGCTTTCATAGTCTCTGGTTAGAAGTCTGGTGTAATTCTAATAGGCCTGCCTTTATATGTTACTTGACCTTTTTCCTTTACTGCTTTTAATATTCTATTTTTATTTAGTGCATTTGTTGTTCTGATTATTATGTGTTGGGAGGAATTTCTTTTCTGGTCCAGTTTATTTGGAGTTCTGTAGGCTTCTTGTACGTTCATGGGCATCTCATTCTTTAGGTATGGGAAGTTTTCTTCTATAATTTTGTTGAATATATTTGCTGGCCCTTTAAGTTGAAAATCTTCATTCTTATCTACTCCTATTATCTGTAGGTTTGGTCTTCTCATTGTGTCCTGGATTTTCTGGATGTTTTGAGTTAGGATCTTTTTGCATTTTGCATTTTCTTTAATTGTTGTGCCCATATTCTCTATGGAATCTTCTGCCCTTGAGATTCTCTCTTCCATCTCTTGTATTCTGTTGCTGATGCTCGCATCTATGGTTCCTGATTTCTTTCCTAGGTTTTCTATCTCCAGAGTTGTCTCACTTTAGGTTTTCTTTATTGTTTCTACTAACCTTTTTAGATCTTGGATGGTTTTGTTCAATTCAATCACCTGTTTGGTTGTGTTTTCCTGTAGCTCTTTAAGGGATTTTTGTGTTTCCTCTTTAAGGGCTTCTACCTCTTTAGCACTGTTCTTCTGTATATCTTTACGTGAGTTATTAAGCCCTTCTTGATGTCCTCTACCAGCATCATGAGATATGATTTTAAATCCGTGTTTTGCTTTTCAGGTGTGTTGGGTTATCCAGGACTGGCTGAAGTTGGAGTGCTGGGTTCTGATGATGGTTAGTGGTCTTGGTTTCTGTTAGTAAGATTCTTATGTTTGCCTTTTGCCATCTGATAATCTCTGGAGTTAGTTGTTATAGTTGTCTGTGATTGGAGCTTGTTCCTCCTGTAATTCTGTTAGCCTCTGTCAGCAGTCCTGGGAGTCCAGCTCTCTCCTGAGTCTCAGTGGTCAGAGTACTCTCTGCATGCAAGCTCTCCTCTTGCAGGGAAGGTGCACAGAGGTCTGGCGTTCAGACCTGCCTCCTGGCTGAAGATGAAGGCCCAAAACAGGGCCTGTCCCAGAAGATGTGTTGCTTCTGCAGTCTACATGCTCACCTGCACAGACTGGTCTCTGAGGGACACGGGCCACAAGATGGCTCTCTCAGACTACAGAGAAGGCTCTGTGGTCAGAGCCCTCCTGAGTGGATCCCTCTCCTCTGGCAGGGAAGGTGCCCGGATGTATGGAGCCTGAAACAGGGTCTGTCACAGAAGCTGTGTAGCTTCTGCAGTCCACACTCTCACCTACGCAGACTGGTCTCTGAGCGACCTGGGACCCAAGATGGCGCCCTCACCTGCTCCAGCAGTTCAGTCTTTGAATTCTTAAAAGAGTACATACTGGAGAAAAACCCTATGAATGTAAGCAATGTAGTAAATCCTTTGTTTCTCATGCTATACTTCGAAAACATGAAAGAATTCATACTGGAGAGAAACATTATAAATGTAGACAATGTGGCAAATCCTGTTCACAATCAAGTCACCTCCAACTACATAAAAGAACATATACTAAAGAGTAACCCTATGGATATAACCAATGTGGTAAAGCCTTTACCGTGATATTGTAAGGTGTGGTGGTTTGAATATACTTGGCCCATGGCAAGTGCCAGTTTAGGAAGTATGGCCTTTCTGGAGTAGATGTGGCATTTAAGAAAGTCTGTCACTGTGGGCTTGGACTCTGAGATCCTATGAAACACTGACATTTTTTTAGCCTTGATAACAGACTGTACCTCTGCACATATACACTACTACCAATTAAATGTTCTTTATGAGAGTTGCCTTTGTCATGTTATTTATTCCCAACAATAAAACCCAAATTAAGACAAACAGCATAAAAAATACCACACTGGAGAGAAACTGACAATCAGATAGTTCTCTTCATGTTTGATAACAGAAATAACATGTTTTAAATAGTCTCTTCTTCTCTCCTTCCATTTTGTCTCATCTATATTCTTCTATATCTTCTTTTCCTTTCCATTTCTTTTTTTTCCCCAATGAGGACAGTGATGTATTAAGATAGAATTTCACATGCAGCCCAGGGTAGTCTTGAATTGAAAATCCTCCTACCTCTCTAGCTCTTGAAGGATGATATTATAGGTTTGTATGTCATGCCCAGGTTTTTCAAGCTGAATCCACAGATGTGGAACTCTGAACTACAAATTAACTCTAATATTTGGGAAATTGCTAAAGTGATGACAATATTGAGGAGTAGACTCAGAGAGTACAGTCATGCCTCCATTTCTGTTAGCTCCTGAAAGCCCATTACTATAGGGATATGGAGTGAGCTTAGGCATTAGTCATAAAGCAGCCTGTTCCACTTGAGACAAAAAGAGGCACCAAAATGACCAAGAGGGACTAGAGCTTAAAGCCCTGTAAAGGCCTTCTCATGCCAGACAAGGACTCCAGGAGATGCTCTTAAGAGCATCTTTGGCCAGATGAAAACCAACCCCATTGTGTTAGGAAGTGTATGCGTGGGTTCCAAGGTGCTTCACTCTAGCTTCAGATAGTTTTTATTTTATTTAAACACTAGTATTTATTTAAATCCAGACATATATTGGATAGAGTAGAGATGAGTATATTTATGGATTTACATGGTTCAACCAAACATTACACAAGGAGGGACTCATGGCTACAGCCACATATGTAGCAGACGGTGGCCTTTTGGGACATCAATTAGAGGAGATGCCACTGGTCTTGTGAAGGCTTGATGCCCCAGTGTAGAGGAATCCCAGAATAGGGGAGCAAGAATGGGTGGCTAGTGAGCAGGGGGAAGGGGGACCGAATAGGGGGATTTTCAGAGGGGAAAGGGGATAAAATTTGAAATGTAAGTAAAGTAAATATCTAATAAAAAATGGCTAAAAACAAATTCAAATGGCAGGCTTTCAAGGCCATCATCCATGTCTAAAGAGCTTCAGAACATGGTATCTGCTGCTGATGCACTGAAGCAATTTCAGAAAAATCACTTTTATGTGACTATTAGTTTTTAGAATGTTAAATTCCAAGCTTCTTCAGAATTTGGAAGGATCTGTAGCCTCTGATTCCGACCAGCAGAAAGGAACGATGACACAGCGTTCTTCTCAAAGCAGTTTATTCAGGAACCGTTCAACATGCATGCAGGAATCTCTCTCCAGAAATCAATCTCTCTAGGAATCTCCCTGCCCCCAATCGCAATCCCTTATATAACCCCAAAACCACGCCCCATCAGCCCAGTCCACGTAACAGCAGTCCATTGGCCAGAGTCATCACTCGTCATATGGTCCGATCTTGAATCATGGTGCACCTGCGCAGTTCTCACGATGGTCGTGGCTTATTTTCAGGTGTATGAGGAAGTCAGGTGCAAATCATAAGACTTGGCTGCAATTCCGGGTGCCATCTTGGGACTGCTGCCACACCCGCTTCTCATAAGGTTCATAGTAAGAACACATAATGACCAGAGCCCCTTTGGCTATGTTAGTGATGGGTAGGGAAAGAAAAGTCTTGTGGGTTTTCCTTGTGGGTTTGTGTGTGTGTATGTGTGTGTGTGTGTGTGTTTGTGTTCTTCTACATCATTCAAAGCCTGAATTATGATTGGTCTCTGGAGTCTGTTACTGTTTCTCCTTGGTAATGTTGCCTGATGAGCAGGTAATGAATTCTGGTCTTTACTATCAATGCAGAGATCATGATTTCCTAATAATTCAAATGTGTTTTCTTAGAATCAACATTGTATTGAATATGTAAAACACCTAAACTGATTTACAGTGTAAGGAGGAATTTGTCTGTGTTCTGTTCTGGTAGTATGCAGTTTTACATGCATTGAGTATAGTTTAACTCCACTTCATTGTTGTGGCTGCTCACTACTTCTTGTTGACCATTTATCTCCCAGGAAGCACATTATACAGTGAAACTCTCCATTCAATGTGTTATTTCCTGAAATTTGCACAAGCAAACATTAAATCAAAGTGTTATTTTGTGGGGCAATGGTGGCGCACACCTTTAATCCCAGCACTTGGGAGGCAGATACAGGTGGATTTCTAAGTTTGAGGCCAGCTTGGTCTACAGAGTGAGTTCCTGTAACAGCCAGGACTATACAGAGAAGCCCTGCCTCCAAAAAAAAAAAAAAAAAAGTGTGCTCACCAATTAATTTTGTATCAGCAAATTAAGAGAGCAGCTTTCAGATGCACACATTCACAGTACATGACACGGTATGTGTTCACTCATGTCTCCTGGACTCAAGGCTCCTGTCGAAGTTGCTGCCCCCACGGGAGAAGCGTGTGGCTAGTAGTCACGTAGAAAATGTCCCAAGCTTCTGACCTTCAGGCTAGACTCCTCCCAGTTATCTTGCAATAGTAAGATAACAATCCACCATAAGAGGGGCTGCTTGGCACCACCTCATTCTCTCCTCCTCTCTACTCTCCTCATCCTCTCCTCTCACTCTCTTACTCTCTCCTCACTCTCTCTCTAACCTCTTACTCTAACCTTTCTTCTCTCTCTCTCTCTCTCTCTCTCTCTCTCTCTCTCTCTCTCTCTCTCTCTTCCCCCTTCTCTCTTTCCCCCTGCCTTTCTACAATAAAGCTCTAAAATCATAGACTGTCTCTGTTCATCAAGGCCCACTGCGCTTGGATGATGGGATAGGCTTTCTATTTTTTTAACATAATTTTTTAATTGGATATTTTCTTCATCTACATTTCAAGTGCTATCCCAAAAGTCCCCTATAACCCTCCCCCACCTTGCTCCCCTACCCATTCACTCCCACTTCTTGGCCCTGGCTTTCCCCTGTACTGGGGCATATAACATTTGCTAAACCAAGGGTGCTCTCTTACCAATGATGGCCATCTTCTGCTACATATGCAGCTAGAGACATGAGTTCTGGGGGTACTGATTAGTTCATATTGTTGTTCCACCTATAGGATTGCAGACCCCTTCAGCTCTTGGGTGCTTTCTCTAGCTCCTACATTGGGGGTCCTGTGTTCTCTCCTATAGATGGCTGTGAGCATCCACTTCAGTATTTGCCAGGCACTGGCAAAGCCTCACAGGAGACAGCTATATAAGGGTCCTTTCAACAAAATCTTGCTGGCGTATGCAATAGTGTCTGCATTTGGTGGCTGATTATGGGATGGACCCCGGGTGGGGCAGTCTCTGGATGGTCCATCCTTTCATCTTAGCTATAAACTTTGTCTCCGCAACTCCTTCCATGGATATTTTATTCCCTATTCTAGGGAGGAATGAAGTATCCACGAGTTGGTCTTCCTTCTTGATTTTCTTGTGTTTTGGAAGTTGTATCTTGGGTATTCTAGGTTTCTGGCCTAATATCCACTTATCAGTGAGTGCATACCAAGTGACTTCTTTTGTGATTGGGTTGCCTCACTCAGGATGACGTCCTCCAAATACATTCATTTGATAAGCTTTCTTCTGATGAGCTGTTTCTAATCTCACGATGGAAAGCCTTCTGTGCTCCAGTCAAGGCCCAGACTAAGGACTCTTGCCTGCATGGGGACCTCTCTTCCTCTGCCTTCTCTCCTGTATCCCGGGGCTGAAGATGTCACCCCAGGGCCCCTGGTATCAGGGACTGCACTTTGTCCACCACCCCCGCCCCCATCGAGTGAGGTCAGTGGCTTAGATGCCCACCCGAGGCCAAGTGGAAAGTGTCTGGCAGCTCTCCCATGTCTGCCTGCCCAGAGCATAGGAGGAACTCTGGCCAGACGTGGGCTCTTTCCTCTCCCTCCTTCCCCTATACCCCTCTATAGTTCCCAATATTAAAATGTACTTTTTTTTTTTTTTTTTGAGATAGGGTTTCTCTGTATAGCCCTGGCTGTCCTGGAACTCACTCTGTAGACCAGGCTGGCCTTGAACTCAGAAAATTGCCTGTCTCTGCCTCCCAAGTGCTGGGATTAAAAGCATGTACTGCCACTGCCAGGCTAAATGTACATTTTGAAGATAAGGAATCTTTGTGGAGTAGGATTCACTTGGTCTTTATTTCCTTTACCTTTTCCTCTGGCAGCTTGTAGTGTACTTTCTAGTAACTTGAATTCTAGTCATTAGAGGTAAAGCTTGTAGTTGAGGACCAGCTGAACTTTTTCATATTTGATGACATAAGTAAGGTTTTTCTTCAGGACTATCTCCTTGCCACCAGGTTATATAGAACAACACCAACACTCAGGGATCTAAGAGGAAAAGCAAGGTCAATTAGTATAAGGGACAGATGTATTAGATGACTTCAATGAAACAGTACCGTTAAGAAAAAAAAGACTGATAATCATATGAACGCACAGAGATTTCTCAGCATTCATAAGACCTGCACAGGATCAAGTCATACAGTGGCCCTGTATTAACAAGGAGACATGGACAGCTGAAAACCCATTATAAATTTATAATGCATGGCAATGTCTGTCAAGAAATAATCTTTTGTTATCTTGAACTTAAATATGATTATCACTGATGTATTCTATATTGATGTTCTATCACTGATAATGAAATTGAAGAAAACACAGATCTCTACATAATGCAGTCTATATAAAATAAGACAAATCCACACATGAATGAATTCTCTTTTCCACAATTGGTTATGTGGCCTTAGCTGACATTTATAGCTACTTCCTCTTCAATCTGTTTTATATTTTCTCCACCCACCTCTACAAGCACCTCAGCAAGTTGTGACCCTTTCCACAGTTAGTGATCCCTACCTGTATTTCTGATGTATACTTTGTCATCCTGTTTGCATTAGGATGTTTCTTTTTCCAATTTACTTTAATCAAAGACTTGGTAACACCAGGAGATATCCTAAAGGATCTCCTGCACTCCAGAGATAAAATGTGTAATCTCCATTTCGGGCCCATTGTCACACTACCCTATGTGAAGTTTGTGTTTTGGTTTGGTATAATACTGCATTGTACTGGCTAATTTTGTGTCAACTTGACGCAAGCTGGAGTTATCACAGAGAAGGAATCTTCAGTTGGAGAAGTGCCTCCACGAGATCCAGCGTAAGGCATTTTTCTCAATTAGTGATCAACGGGGGAGGTCCCCTTGTGGGTGATGCGATCTCTGGGCTGGTAGTCTTGGTTCTATAAGAGAGCAGGCTGAGCAAGCCAGGGGAAGCAAGCCAGTAAAGAACATCCCTCCATGGCCTCTGCATCAGCTCCTGCTTCCTGACCTGCTTGAGTTCCAGTCCTGACTTCCTTTCGTGATGAACAGCAGTGAGAAAGAGTAAGCTGAACAAACCCTTTCCTCCCCAAGTGCTTCTTGGTCATGTTTGTGCAAGAATAGAAACCCTGACTAAGACATGCATTAAATATCTTTTTGGACAATACAACATTCTGAAATCCTATGTAAGACATTCAGTAAGGTTGAGGTTTTGGGAGAAGCATACATACAGGAAAGATAACTCCACAGCCAGAAAAATATCGACTCGGGTAAGGACAAATCATTGTCCAATTTAGAGAGGAAGAAGTCCAATGTAGTCAACCTGCAAACATGTTATTGGCAGGTAACCATGAAGTATGATGCCATGTCTATGACTCAATGTTGGTCTCTCCTATTGGTCACATACTCTGTGTTACCCCCCTAGATGGAATGTGAAGGCCTCCTAGGTCAGATTAGTTAAGGGCTAGGTAACTCTTCCCAGGCTAGACTGCCATTTTGTGCTGTTACAATGACACTTTCTCATACATTGTTTGTCGTGTTACTGCCTAAGTTGATTACCCATTCTCTTTGGTTCTGTGTCCTTAGAAAACAATCATGATAGAAGCCAATAGAACTGCTTCCTTTGTTCTATAGTTATCTGCAATAGGCTTGGACCCAAACCGACCACCCAGCAGCTTTTCCTGCACCCAACCATGTATAAGCTTTTATGGTATTTGCTCTTAAATCTGCCCCGGGGATGGACCCAAACACAAGAGAGACACCTGCACCAATTTGGTGCAGAGACTACTTGGAATCAGACTTCTGTTTTGAGTAGGGTACGTATAAAGTATAAGTTGGGAACTGACGGCCTACTTGGCAGAAAGAGATGTGCATGTGGGCAAGTGTACAGCAAAGCTGTGTTCCTAAGGAATTCCACTATCCCTAAGTCCAGATTGATGGAATAACTTGGTTCACATGTTTGTGGATTTTAGGCATGGAAATCCTGTAGGATCTTCACTCTATGTCACAGTTCCGCTCTGGAACCTGAATTGTGGCCCTGATTGATAAATCCTGGGGTATGCTCATTTCTGGATCCCCCATGATGGCCAAATGCCTGATGATCTGATTTTATCATTTTGTGTGTGTGTGTGGGGGGTGTGTGTGTTGGGAAGGAGGTAGTGATGAGGTGGGGTGGGGTGGGGTGTTCCTTGCCTGCCTGCCTATGGAAACTGTGCTTGTATGATGCATTTAGAAGTCAGATGAAGGGACCAGATCTGCTGAAATTAGAGTTATGGATGGCTGTCAGTTGTCTCTTGCCTGCCCTGTGGGTAGTGATGACTTGAACCCATGAAAGACAGAAACAGGACAGGCAGGAGCAGAGCCACTGTGTTTGTTAAGCTTCTGTTATCCATTTTCCTGTTACAGAGTTGTGTCTGAGGACCCTCCTAGTTGCATAAAAAAAAAAAACAACAATGGGGAAAACCATACCTGTGCTTCCTGTTTTACTTAAAGATACTTGATCATCTCTAAGGTATGCAGATCAAAAAAAGCATATTTCTGGGATTTGCTTACAAATAAACAAGCAACCACCAACAATAGCAAATTGTAAGGAACTACAACAAAAAGTATTTTGGGATCGTTCATTTCTCAGCCAATTGATGTTGGTGAAGTAAATCATTCCGGCCCATGACTCTCCAAGCTTCTATGGTATCCACTGCTGCAGCTTTCCTCAATCTCTCCTCCATAATCAGACTAAGGAGGTATGTGTGGAAGACTGTGGAAATTGTTTCATGACCCACTTGCACTGTGTGTGTGTGTGTGTGTGTGTGTGTGTGTGTGTGTGTGTGTGTGTGTAGCTTCTTGTGAATTAGTACTACATGTATGTGAGTTTATATGCCCAAGCTAGGGCTCACTCCAGATGTATGTTTCAGAGATCTTCTCTTCTCTTCTCTTCTCTTCTCTTCTCTTCTCTTCTCTTCTCTTCTCTTCTCTTCTCTTTTCCTTTCCCTTTCTTTCTTTCTTTCTTTCTTTCTTTCTTTCTTTCTTTCTTTCTTTCTTTCTTATTACTATTAGTTTTCAATGTAAGTGTATGTTTGTGTGTGCTCTATCTGCTGCCTATATGCCTGCATGACAGAAGAGGGCACCAGAACCTAGGAGAAGCCACCATGCAGCTCCTGAGAATTAATTTAAAAAAAAAAAAAAGGAAATTCTAATCACATAATCTGCCCAGCTGTCAGAGTGCTGTTTAAGCTTACTGTAAATAATAAAAATTGTATGTCTTTTATCCAAAAACAGAAGGGAGGTGGTATGCCTGCATGTCTGTTGTCTGCATGTCTACTTCCTTGTTCTGTCACTTGGTTGCACAATGACACATTGACCTCATCAAGATAAAAGGGGACATGTGGGTGGCAGCCATCTTGTCTGCTGACTGACCTCCCTCATCAAGATGGAGGTGGCTGGTTGTCACGTGACCTACTGCTCCAGGTTGTTTCTCCCTTTACCAGCCTCTAGGTGGCCCAATTTGCATGTGCAGAAAGGTGAGGAGGCTCCCTAAAGCAGCCAGAACCCTTGACCATCCACAGACAGCCTCATGCGTTTCTCCTGCTTTGTCATTATACTTTTAAACGCCAGACTCTGAATCAGTCATTTTAAATTCTTTTGGTTATTTTTAATTAAAACAGATAATAAACGATAAATATAACCGGTCACCCTGGACCTTCTTCTATGTAACTCATTCTGTAGTCTAAGCTAGCTGGAAAGTTACAGTGATCCACCTCCCTCTGCCACCACCACCACTGCCTGGCCAAAGCTAGGATCATAAAAAGAAAGGGGGGTGAAAAAAAGAAAAGAAAAGATGAGAATCTTAGCCGGTCATAGTGATGTACAACATTCATGCCAGCATTTGAAAAGCAGAGGCAGGCTCTTACAGGATTGAGGCCTACAAAGTGTCTTCAAGACAGCCAGGGCTGCTTACACAAAGAAACTATGTATGAAAAGAATAAGTTTAAGAAAGAAAGAAAGAAAGAAAGAAAGAAAGAAAGAAAGAAAGAAAGAAAGAAAGGAAGGAAGGAAGGAAGGAAGGAAGGAAGGAAGGAAGAAAGAGAGAGAGAAAGAAAGAAAGAAAGAAAGAAAGAAAGAAAGAAAGAAAGAAAGAAAGAAAGAGAGAAAGAAGAGAAAAACAGGTAGACTTAGGAGGTAGTTTTAGTTGATTGGAGATATCGTTTCTCTGTGAAGGCAGGCAGGCAGGCAGGCAGGCAGGCAGGCAGCCATAATTGTTTGGTTTCTTTTGGTTTGGTTTGTTTTTCAGGATGTGTTGCCTAGGTCATACGCAAGCACAGATACAAGAAATAAATAAGAATCTCTGAAACACAAATCTGTAAGGGGGAACCTAGTTGGCCATAGAGACAGACAGACAGACAGACACACACACACACACACACACTCTCTCTCTCTCTCGCGCGCACACACACTCACAAACACACAATAATACAATCACGTCCTCAAGAATCTTAGCCAGCAAGCGTGTTTATTTGTCCGTCCGTCCATCTGTCTGTCTGTCTGTCTGTGCAGAACTGCATATGTCCCAGGACCTATCACTCAGGGCCACAATTCAGGTTCCAGAGCTGACCTAGAGTGAAGATCCTACAGGGTTTTTAATGCCTAAAATCCACAAACATCTGTACCAAGTTATTCCACCAATCTGGACTTAGGGATAAGGGGAATTCCTTAGGAACATGTCTTTGTTGTATACTTATCCTGCTCCCATTAATTGGGGTACTCTACTGTGGCAAGGGTACTTGCCTTGTCTAACATTCATGTCTTAACTTGCAAACCAGAAAGTCAGTTGCGCACGAACAAGTCTCTTTCTTCCAAGTAAGATGTCAGTTCCCTGGGCGGCCTTGGGAACTTACACTTTACTCACTCACACCCTACTCAAAATAGAAGTCTGATTCCAAGTAGTCTGTGCACTGAATCGGTGGTGTGAGTGTCTCTCTTTTGTTGGGGGGGGGGCGGTCCATCCCCAGGGCAGCTTCTAAGAGCAAATGCCAGAAAAGTGTATACATGGGTGGGTGCAGGAAATGCTGCTGGGTGGTCAGTTTGGGTCCAAGCCTATTGCAGATAACTATAGAACAAAGGAAGCAGTTCGATTGGCTTCTATCGTGATTGGTTTCCGAGGACACATCCAACGAGACTATGTAATCAATTCTGGCTGTAACAGCTGAAACAAGCTATGAGAAAGTGTCCTTATAATAGTAGTTAACAGCACAAAATGGCAGGCTAGCCAGGTAAGAGGTTACCTAGCCCTTATGTAATCTGAGGAGGCCATGGTAGACCGTGTTTGCCCCTTCTCTATAAGCCAGGCCACCCCATTACTGCCTTTCCTTTTTTCTTAGCAATCAGATGGTGGCTCACAACCATCTGTCATGGGGGATCCCTCTTCTGGCATGTCCAAGAGAGTGACAAAGTACTCATATGCATAAAATAAATAAATATATCTTTAAAACTTAGACTCGGGAGCAACACCAGGCAGGCAGGCCTCCAAGGTAACCATTTCTTTTGCTTTATTTTCTTCTTAATGTGTTCTTATGTTTGGATTTAATTCTGAGTCAAGGTCACACAGGAAAGAAATACCCACCCTCTGAACGCGTTTCCGTGTCATCCCCCCGCCCTCCCCCCCCCACTTGTTATCCTCCAGATTGACAGTCATGTAAATCCAATTTCCAAGCAGAGAATTATAAGAAAGCTCTTCAGATCTAGATAGTTACTTTGAAATAAAATGAGAATCACAACAAGCATTTGTTTGGAAATATAATATGTGGGAAAAACTATGTGTGTGGATTCACAGACAGACAGGCAAACCAACCAACCAACCAACCAAACAAACAAACAAACAAACAAACAAACAAACAGAAAAAGAAAAGCAGAAACAAACAAAGAAACAAAACAAAAGCCATGCAACCACATAGAGAGATCCTAAGGCAGAGTCATAACTGATTCCCGTTTTTATTGTTTGTTGTACTATTTGGTTGGGGTAGAGGTGGTATCCTTCCTACATCCCCCTTGCAAGAGCTAGAGGTTTCTTTTCCTCCTCCTCCTCCTCCTCCTCCTCCTCCTCCTCCTCCTCCTCCTCCTTCTTCTTCTTCTTCTTCTTCTTCTTCATTTTTAGTAGAGGCAGAGAGAGTAGAGAAGTAGAGAAATAGAGGCTGGCCATGAGCACCTGGAGAGCAGAGGAAGGAAATGGGAAAGAGAAGCGCCCAAGAGGGCAAGAGAGAAAGAAGCAAGAGAGCAAGAGGGAAGTAAGAGAACAAGAGAGGAGCTAGAGGTTTATTAAGCTTACCTCACAAAACAGTCTGTGTTTTAGATTGACCCCAGGATGAAGGAAGAGAAAGAAAGAAAGAAAGAAAGAAAGAAAGAAAGAAAGAAAGAAAGAAAGAAAGAAAGAAAGAGGGACCCAGGTTGGTGAGAGAAATGGCTCAGCAGGTAAGACCAATGACACTGATTTTCCAAAGGTACTGAGTTCAACTACCAAAAACCACACGGTGGCTCACAACCGCCTGTAATGAGATCTGACACCCTCTTCTGGTACATCTTAAGTCAGCTACAGGGTACTTATGTATAATAAATAAATAAATAAATAAATAAATAAATAAATAAATAAATAAATAATAAATAAATAATAAATAAATGGAAGGAAGAAGAAAGGAAGGAAGGAAAGAAGAAAGGAGAAAGAAAGAAAGAAAGAAAGAAAGAAAGAAAGAAAGAAAGAAAGAAAGAAAGAAAGAAAGGAAGGAAGGAAGGAAGGAAGGAAGGAAGGAAGAAAGAAAGAAAGAAAGAAAGAAAGAAAGAAAGAAAGAAAGAAAGAAAGAAAGAAAGAAAGAAAGAAAGAAAGAAAAGAAAAGAAAAGAAAAGAAAAGAAAGAAAGAATATATATTGTCTCAGGGCAGTCCCAGACACTCAGTCCTTTAAGCCTCTGGTAAACTCTGAAGGGGTAAAATTCATCAGTCCTGCCTGCCTGCGGGTTGTGCCTTGCTTACTTCATTAAGACCCAAACTTTGTTTGATGTTTTGTTGTTGTTGTTGTTTTGTTTTGGGTTTTTTTTTTTTTTTTTTTTTTTTTTTTTGCCTCTGCCTCCCAAGTGTTCGGATTAAAGGCATACACCACCACACCTGGCTGGTGTCGGAACAAGTAAGTAAGTAAGTAAGTAAGTAAGTAAATACATACATACATAAAGAGGGGCCACACATGCCTAAGGGTTATTGTTGTTGTTGTTTTGTAGTTTTACAGCTTTATTGTACAAAGGCAGAGGGAAAGAGAGAAGGTAGAAAGGGAGAGAGGCTGGTCATCATGGCCACGTGGAGAGAGGGAGGAAGGATGTCTAGGGTTTTAAGATGCTCAATTTCTCCACAAGTTTTATTTGGAGAGATGGTGAAAGACCCCCAAGGGGAGATCCCCACTCAGGCACTTAAGTCCCGGGACAGCTGCGGACCCAAGAAGACACTGAGACCATACATAAAATGTAGAAGGTAAGATTTAATAAAGCAGCGACACGAAAGCACACAGACCAGAGCTCTGGGGTCGAAACTCATACACCTAGTGGCACCTAGTGGTGTAGAGGAGAATCGACGACCAGCCGAAATTTTTTACAGGCTTATATAGTAAAACTCAAAGGGGGAGAACTGGGCAGGGAAGTACAAGTTTACATCACTAGGGAGTTCTGCCAAGGGACAAGGGGTTCTGCCAAAGGATTCTACATAACTAAGAAGTCATGTCTTATCATTTGGCAATGTACCCGGTTCATTTTGAGGTTGTTTCAGGAGGCCTTTATCTTAGTTGGGAGGGTTTGAACTGTAGGGTGAGGAGTTCAGGAATGCATTCTGGGGTGAAAAGTTTAGGAGTGTTCCGAGAACAACCTCTAGATGGGAGGGGTCGGGGCTCTGGGGTGAAGAAGAGTTCAGTAAAAATTTTTATTCTTCATTCCCCACTTCTTCTAGAAGATAGTTCTAATCTTAGAACGAGTTTTCAACCTCCTGAAGGACCCGATTTTGTTGTTTTAGTACCATAACTTGTACTGCGTTTATCCTTTCTCTAATAAAAGCTACTAACTTATTAAGGATGCATGGGCCAAAAGTAAGCAAAAGCATAAGTGTAATTAAAGGTCCTGCTATAGTGGAGAGGAGAGTGGTGAGCCAAGGGGACTTATTAAACCAGCTTTCAAACCATCCTTGTTGGCTTTCTCTTTCTTTTTTACGTATATCTAGGCGTTCTCTAAGTTTAGCCATAGAATCTTTGATTACTCCTGAATGGTCAACATAAAAACAACATTCTTCTTTTAAGGCAGCACAGAGTCCTCCTTCTTTAAGGAATAATAAGTCTAATCTCCTTCTATTTTGCAGCACCACTTCGGATAGTGAAGTTAAAGATTCTTCTAATTTGGTAATAGACTGTTCTATAGTTCTAAGATCAATATCCATAGCTGCACGTAGTTCTTCATAGTATTGGGGGGTCTTAATTAAGGCAGCGGTTCCTGTACCTACTCCAGCTGCTACTCCCAATCCTAATAGAACTGCCAAAGTTAAGGTAACGGGTTCTCTTTTCCAGCGGACCCGATGTTCAAATTTATCTAAAAAAGAGCTATCATCATGATACAAGAGTCTGGGAATAAGCTGAACCAAAATGCAGAAATCTTTGGAACTATTAAAAACAGACATAGACACACAAGGAGTGAGACCGGTATTGCAAGCCCACACTGTGTCTAGGGGAGGTACCAAATACTGACCACTTTTGCTAGACTGGATGTTCTGGGTCTGATTACAGAGGTGCCCTTTATCCTGAGGTACCCAGCCCAGACAAAGCCCCCTTCCTGAAACTGCTGCTAGAGTCAGCTTTCTGTTTTCTCCCCAAAGGCATTGAGAATGATCTGAAGTAGTATTATAAGTCCTGATCTGAGCTATTCCTTCATAATAAGGGGGGCTAGAGGCATAGCATAACCAGCATGATTGAGTCATATTAGGGTTAGTTCTATTCAGAACTAAAAAAGCTCCTTGGACTAGACTGACCAGACGGTCCTCTGTTCCTAGGGGCGGTGGGGAAGCCAAGGTAGGCTTTCCTAGGGAGGGTACCACTGTGTTGGGCTGTGGAGTTGGTGGAGCTGGTACAGTCGGGACCTTTGGGGGAGCTAGTACGACTGGGGGGCCCTGTTCTATAAGGACCTTGTTGGGCCCTACG
Source organism: Mus musculus (assembly GCF_000001635.26). Classification (NCBI taxonomy): domain Eukaryota; kingdom Metazoa; phylum Chordata; class Mammalia; order Rodentia; family Muridae; genus Mus; species Mus musculus. The sequence continues at coordinate 181,926,297 of NC_000068.7, read as the reverse complement.
AGTGTCACTGCCGGGTCTCTCACTGTCAGTCTGATCATGAAAATGAACCCAGGATCTCTTAGTGGAATGTATACTCGCCAACCCCACCTATTTCCTTTAAGCCAACTTAGACGGTGTTGTTTTCCGTTCTCGGTGAACCTTATACGTAGTGGGTTGCAGTATTTACCTTTGCATGGTCCTGAGGGTGCTCTGTTTTTAAAAGCGCACCCACTCTCTTGATATTTATAGGGGTTTCTTTCTCCTTTGTTTGACTTATCATAGCCACTACCTCGTTTTACCGTGATTAGGTCCCATTTAGAGGAGGGCTTCCAGTAAGCATCCCCTGTCGTTTCACATGTCCATTTACCACAAAAGTAATCTGATGCCCCCCCCGCATTCCTGTTGAAGCCTCTTGTTCTGACCCTGACCAGGGCAAACATAAAAATGTGCAGCTCTAAGATTAGCTCGGTAGAATTGCCCCGAACACCCATATGTGCTCCCTATCCCATTTGGGACACACCGCTCCTCAGTGGGTGGGTTGCTAAGATCAGTATGATCTGAGAGGTCCCAATTGGGGGATCCTGCCACTAACTTACAGACGTCAGGTGTGAGATCAGGCCACCAAGTCCAGAGGGGATGGACTGCAGTGGTTGCCCATACAATGTTTCCCTTCTCATTAAGCACCTCCCAGGACTGTTGAATTGGAGCATGAGGGTTAAGATTCCCTAGGTCTAGAGTGGCGCCTGCGACGCAGACGAAGCTTAAGAGGATTGTCAGTGGCTGCCACTGTCCAATTGTCGTCGTGGTTTTCTTCATCTTGGCTGGTGATCCTCTTGACGTGGGAGGCGTGGATCCAGGAGGCGATTCCGTCAACTTTTACCGCAGTAGGGGTTGTCAGTAACACCAAATAGGGTCCCTTCCACCGTGGCTCAAGGCTGCCGGTTCGATGCCGCCTGACCAAGACTTTGTCTCCAACTTGGAACCCGTGGGGTACTGCAGTGGTCCCTGGGGTATAGGCTGCTTTTAGTTGATTCCAAATCTGGGTCCTAATCACTTCTAGGGCCTTTAAATGAATAAGCAAAGAGGAGGGTAAGACAGGGTCAGAGTCGGAAACTAATGTTCCACCAGCTTCCATTAGGGGGGGAGGTCCTCCATACAGAACTTCAAAAGGAGTGAGCCCGAAACGTCCAGGAGTGTTCCGGGCTCGGAAGAGCGCAAGAGGGAGGAGAGCCACCCAGTCTTTCCCGCCGGTCTCAATGGCTAATTTAGTCAAGGTCTCTTTTAAGGTTCTATTCATCCTCTCTACCTGTCCTGAGCTTTGAGGGCGGTAAGCACAGTGTAATTTCCAATTGATGCCCAACTGAGTGGCCAAGCCCTGACTTACCTGGGCAACAAAGGCTGGTCCATTGTCAGACCCGATTACCTTAGGGATTCCAAATCTTGGCAGGATTTCTTCAAGGATCTTCTTGGCCACAATCTGGGCAGTCTCTGTTTTAGTGGGAAATGCCTCGACCCATCCTGAAAAGGTGTCTACAAATACTAACAGATACTTGTTACCATACATTCCAGGTTTAACTTCAGTAAAGTCTACCTCCCAATATACTCCAGGATGGTCTCCCCGTTGTCTCTTTCCAGGTTCTCTGTAGGCTTTAGTTGCATTAGTGAATGCACATGGTTTGCAGGAGTCTATAACCTTTTGAGCCACTGACTTCAGGTTGGGGACTTGGTATCGGGAATTTTTAATTAGTCTCATCATTTTTTCAACTCCCAGGTGGGTGAATTGGTGTAGTCCTTTCACAAATTTTATTCCTTCTTCGGGAGTTAATTCTATTTTCCCTTCAAAAAAATATGGGAAGGGATCTCTGGTCCACCATAGCTCTTTTATGTTATATCTCTCGTCCTTAGTGCTTTTGGGCGGATCACCTTTTTCAGTTAAGATCATGGCCCCTTGAGCAACTTGTTTTGCTACTGAGTCTGCCATTCGGTTGCCCCTGGCCACCAAGTCTTCTCCTCTTTGGTGGCCGGGGCAGTGGATGATGGACACCTTCTTAGGTGCATGTATGGCTTCCAACAGGGCCAGAATTTCTTCTTTGTTTTTAATGTCTTTACCAGCCGAGGTCAATAGCCCTTGCTGCCTGTAGATGGCCCCATGGATGTGTGCGGTAGCAAAAGCATAGCGGCTGTCAGTGTAGATATTAATGATCTTACCTTTAGCCTCTCGGAGGGCTTGAATAAGCGCTATAAGTTCAGCCTTTTGTGCTGACGTTCCTTCAGGCAAAGCGCTTGCCCAAATTACCTTTTTCCCGTCTACCACCGCAGCTCCAGCCTTTCGCTTCCCCTCTATCAGGAAACTGCTGCCGTCCGTGTACCAACTGGGAGCTCCAGGCCAGGGTTGGTCAGTCAGGTCACTTCTGGTCCCAGTTTCTTCAGCGAGGATGTCCATACATTGATGTACTGGGACGGAATCATTTGTTAGAGGGAGAAGGGTAGCTGGGTTGAGGATGGCAGGGGGCGCAAAGGTTACACGCTCATTTAGCAGCAGGCTCTGATAGTGTGTCATTCGAGCATTTGTCATCCATCTGTCAGGTGGCTGCCGCACGATACTTTCTAAGGCATGAGGGGCCACAACAGTCACCTGTTGTCCCATTGTCAATTTGTCAGCATCTTTAATCAACAGGGTTACTGCTGCAATAGCTTTCAGACATGTGGGCCATCCACTAGCAACAGGATCTAATTTTTTTGACAAATAGGCTACAGGTCTCTTCCAGGGTCCCAGTGCTTGTGTCAACACTCCCCTGGCTACACCCGCTCTCTCGTCCACATATAGGACGAAAGGCTTAGTCAAGTCTGGTAATGCCAGTGCAGGGGCAGTCATTAGAGATGACTTGATAGCCTCAAAAGCTCTCTGGTGTTCTTCTTTCCACTCGAAAGGAACCCCTTCCTTAGTCAAAGGATATAGAGGTGCTGCTAGGGTTGCAAAGCCTGGAATCCAGAGTCTACAAAAGCCAGCAGTCCCCAGAAACTCACGTACCTGCCGTGGGGTAGTTGGCGATGGGATCATCATAACAGTCTTCTTCCGGGCCTCTGTGAGCCATCTTTTGCCCCCTCGGAGGGTATGCCCCAGGTAGGTTACCTCAGTTTGACAGATTTGTGCCTTTTTAGCCGAAACTCGATACCCCAAGTCACTCAGTTCTGCAAGGAGCCTCTCAGTTCCCTGGTGACACAGCTCCTTCGAGGCTGCCGCAATCAAGAGATCATCTACATACTGTAGTAGGGTAAGCTGAGGGTTTCGAGCGCGAAAAGGCGCGAGATCCCGATGGAGGGCCTCGTCAAACAGGGTGGGGGAATTCTTGAACCCCTGTGGCAGCCTAGTCCAAGTTAGTTGACCAGTCTGTCCGCCCTCTGGGTCCCTCCATTCAAAAGCAAACAGGAGCTGACTCTTAGGGTGCAAACGCAGGCAAAAGAAGGCATCTTTTAAGTCCAGAACTGTATACCATGTTCTCTCAGGTGGGAGAGAGCTTAATAAATTGTACGGATTCGGGACTGTGGGGTGAATGTCCAGGACCCTTTTGTTAACCTCCCGGAGGTCTTGTACCGGGCGATAGTCATTAGTCCCTGGTTTTCGAACCGGCAGAAGTGGTGTATTCCAGGGGGACTGACAGGCCACTAAAACTCCTTGGCCCAGCAACCTCTGGATATGAGGCCGGATGCCTTCTCTAGCTTCCTTGCTCATAGGGTATTGTTTCACCGAAATGGGGGTGGCATCAGCTTTAAGTTCTACCACAACCGGAGGCACTTGTTTAGCCAACCCCATTCCTGCTTGTTCTGCCAAGACATTGGGGAACGCAGTTAGCCAACCTGAAGAGACTGCATTTTTGGGTTGTTCTTCATGCAACCGGTACTCTTCCTCTGTGTTGAGGACAAGGCAGGCAACAGGGGCCTTTCCCCAGCTTATTTGTGGGCCTTCTGAAGTAATTTGGACTTGAGCCTTCAGTTTGGTTAGCAGATCGCGCCCCAAGAGGGGAGCAGGGCACTCAGGTATCACTAGAAAGGAGTGGGTCACTATATTCTTGTCTATCTGAAGAGCTCGTTTGGTCGTCCAGGGGTAAAATTTACTACCAGTAGCTCCAATTACCATGGTCTTTTTGGAGCCCAGCTTGCCTAGGGGGTTAGTGAGTACTGAATGCTCTGCTCCGGTGTCTATCAGGAAGTTGACAGGGGTCCCCTCCACGGACAAAGTTACCCTAGGCTCAGGGAGGGGGTCTGAGCCCCGACTTCCCTAATCATCTTCTAGGGTCAGGACCTTGGATCGCTCCCGCTTCTTAGGGCAATCTCTAGCCCAGTGTCCTTTCTCTTTGCAATAGGCGCATTGGTCTTTTTCCAGTGGTATCTTTCTGCCACCTAGTGGTTTCACTTCCCTGTTGCCCAGGAGTCCTATTTTACCTTTTCCTGACTGTCTATCATTCACAACTGCGGCCAAAATTTTACTCAGATTTCTCTCCTGACGGCGATCCCGTCTATTTTCCCTCTCCTCTATTTCTTTCTTCTCTCTCTCTTGCCTCTCTTCTTCTGTTTCCCTCTTATGATAGACTTTCTCTGCTTCTTTTACTAAATCTTGGAGCGTATGATCTTGGAGCCCCTCCAGCCTTTGCAGCTTTTTCTTAATGTCGGGAGCGGACTGACCAATGAAGGCCATGGCTACAGCGGCTCTCTGCCCCTCTGACAAGGGGTCAAAAGGGGTGTATCTCCTATATGCCTCCATTAGACGCTCAAGAAAGACTGAGGGTGGTTCAGTCTGCCCCTGCAAGACCTCTCTTACCTTAGCCAAATTGGTGGGCCGTCTAGCGGCTCCTCTGAGACCTGCCACTAGAGTCCGGCGATAGACAAGGAGGCGTCCCCTACCTTCCGCGGTGTTGTAGTCCCAGTTGGGGCGGTTCAAGGGAAAAGCCTCGTCCACGAGATTAGGGAGGGCAGTGGGTGTGCCGTCCTCTCCCAGAACATTTTTTCTCGCCTCCATCAGGATTCTTTCTCTTTCTTCTGTGGTAAAAAGAACCTGCAAAAGCTGCTGACAATCATCCCAAGTGGGTTGATGGGAGAACATAAGTGACTCAAGGAGCCCAGTAAGTCCAGAGGGGTTCTCTGAGAAGGGGGGGTGGTTAGTTTTCCAATTGTATAAATCAGAAGAAGAAAAAGGCCAATACTGTAAAGGAATGAGATCATTAGGTCCTGGTGCTGGCCCTCCTACATGTGCTCTGAGTGGCAGGGCAACTGTTGAGTCTGGCCCCCCTTCCTCCCCGGGGCTTCGGCCTCGGCGACTCCGAGTCCCCCCCCCCCCCGCCGGTCCCTGAGCCCCTCTCGCCACTGGTCCCTGTGGTGGGGCAGCTGCAGGTGGCTGTTGGGGCAAGGGGTAAGGGGGAGGTTGGGAGTCCATCCAGAGGAGATCGTCAATCTCTGGATAGATCTTGGGGGGTGCTGATGGGCCGGACTTTCCGGCTGCATCAGACTGGGCAACCGCTACCGTCAGCTTCGAAGAGTTTGGGGTCCAAGGCTTGACCCATGGAGGTGGGAATTGGACGAGATTCTGCCAGGTCACAATGTAGGGGATCTGATCAGGGTGACCCCCTTCCTCCTGAAAAACAATTCGCCTGACGGCGGCGATTAGTGACAAGTCAAAAGCACCCTCAGGTGGCCAGCCCACTCCAAACGTTGGCCACTCGGAGGCGCAAAAGGTCTGCCACTGACCCTTGCTGACCTCCACCGACTGGTTGTGGGCTCTGACCCGCACCTCCTTCCAATGCTCCAGAGTCAGAGAAAGGGGAGTGGACACAGATTGTCCCATTTCTAGAAAAACAGTAGTCACAACAAGAGCGGACACAAGACTAAGACAAAAAAGAAACCAGAAACGGCGGCGACTCCGCGTCGACCACAAGCAACTCAAAGAATCAGATGGCCTCTCTAAGGCCGGCCGATTGAGACCCTCTGCACGAGGTGGGACTCGAACCCACGATCTCGTGACCAAACGCGAGGTGGGACTCGAACCCACGGTCTCGCAACAAGGTGCGAGGTGGGACTCAAACCCACGATCTCGCAACAAAACGCGAGGTGGGACTCGAACCCACGATCTCGCAACTGGGCACGAGGTGGGACTCAAACCCACGATCTCGCAACCCCAAATGGTCTCTTGGCCTTCAAAGGGGTCCACCAGGCGTCCCTGATCCTCCCCTGTTCCTCCTAGGACGTCTCCCAGGGTGAACGGACGGTGGACACCTGGACACGTCTATCCTTATCCACCCCACGCTCCCTCTCGGAGCGTGGTCTCACTGAGCGTCCGCAAAACTGAAACTGCGATCGCACCAAACTTAGAAACAGAACACAGACATCAGAACACAGACATCAGACCAAAACAGAACAAAGAATCTTACCTCTAAGTGGGTCTAGGACCTCTGGGTGGTCGCGCTGTTTCCCGGCCAATGCACCAAATGAAAGACCCCCAAGGGGAGATCCCCACTCAGGCACTTAAGTCCCGGGACAGCTGCGGACCCAAGAAGACACTGAGACCATACATAAAATGTAGAAGGTAAGATTTAATAAAGCAGCGACACGAAAGCACACAGACCAGAGCTCTGGGGTCGAAACTCATACACCTAGTGGCACCTAGTGGTGTAGAGGAGAATCGACGACCAGCCGAAATTTTTTACAGGCTTATATAGTAAAACTCAAAGGGGGAGAACTGGGCAGGGAAGTACAAGTTTACATCACTAGGGAGTTCTGCCAAGGGACAAGGGGTTCTGCCAAAGGATTCTACATAACTAAGAAGTCATGTCTTATCATTTGGCAATGTACCCGGTTCATTTTGAGGTTGTTTCAGGAGGCCTTTATCTTAGTTGGGAGGGTTCGAACTGTAGGGTGAGGAGTTCAGGAATGCATTCTGGGGTGAAAAGTTTAGGAGTGTTCCGAGAACAACCTCTAGATGGGAGGGGTCGGGGCTCTGGGGTGAAGAAGAGTTCAGTAAAAATTTTTATTCTTCAATGGCTCAGTGGTTAAGAGCACTGACCTCTCTTCCAGAGGTCCTGAGTTCAATTTCCAACAATCATGTGGTGGCTCACAACCATCTGTAGTGGGATCCCATGTATTCTTCTGGTGTGTGTCTGAAGACAGCTGCAGTGTAGTCGTATAAATAATGCATACATACATACATACATACATACATAATGTTTTAAAAAATAGAGCCAGGCAGTGGTGGGTGGGCACACATCTTTAATCCCAGCACGTGGGAGGCAGAGGCAGGCGGATTTCTGAGTTTGAGGACAGCCTGGTCTACAGAGTGAGTTCCAGGACAGCCAGGGCTACACAGAGAAACCCTGTCTCGAAAAAAAAAAACAAAAAAAACCAAACAAACCAAAAGCACCAAAACCAAAACTAAAATTTAGAAATATCAAGCCATGTAAATACTGTCCAGAAGATTCTGTCCTTAGGAATCCTTGAAGTAGCAGGGCGGGGCTGGCTGAGATTGAGTAAGTGAGTAGAGCCTTCCTCTTTCTGATAGGGTGTGTTATCAACTCCATTACCATTTCCAAAGGGCTACATTGCACTGGAGCAATGTGGACCAGAAAACAAATAGTTCAGAGAGAAAGACATAGATGTGCCGGTCCCTACCCCCACAAGGAGATGGCGGCATGGGGGTGGGGAGTAGGGGGAGGTGTAGAAGGGGAATTTAGGTAGCTTAGACAAATAAATAACTGGAAACATCATTCATTCATTCATTCATTCATTTTATTTTATTTTACTTTACTTTATTTTATTTTATTTTATTGAGTGTATGGTGGAAGAGTGAAAATGGGTCAAAAGAGAGGGAAGGAGGGAGGGAGGTCTTTCCCATGCTGGGAAAGATCTGTGCCTTGGGAAGGAAGGCAGCCAAACGGGTTAGTGCTAGTGCGTAGTAGTTTGTTGTGGCGCTTTATCCAAAAGACTTTGGTTCTGGCCTCCCATTTTATTCTCAAAGGGCAGCCTGGGAACCCTGCATGGATAGAAAGGGAAACCATGTCATATCAAATGAAGTCAAGCAAGCAAAACCAAAAGAAAAAATATATGTCTGTTAAGCAAAGCAAAGAAAAGCAAAGCAAAGCAAGCTCACACTCATTGTACAAAGGCTGATAGCCTGCCTGCCACCTTGGTGGCAGAGTGAGAACAAGTAGAAGGAGAAAAAAAAGTTAAAGATCACTTTGTTAGACTTTTCTATATTTTAAGAAACATTATATGGCTTGACATCCAAACTCTCTGGTTCACTAGCACATTTCTCAGACAATGCCTCCCAATGCAATGCCTACCTCTTCCTCCATGATTGTTCTCCACTGTGGATGGAGCGTGCATGTGTGCGTGGGTTATGAAAAACAGAAGGCAGGAGGAACTGGCCGACCTCCTTATCTGAAAGAAAAAAAAGAGAAATAGAAATGAAGCAATATAGACGTAGCCCAATATTTTATTTTTTTCCTCAGACTAAGAAAAGTAATCTTTGCAAAAATCTAGCCATCTCACTGTAACCTTCATCCATTCCGTTGAGATACCTGAGAGATACCTGATCCCCAGCCCCACAAACACCCAAATCGGAAACAAAAGAAACCTCCCAAACCAGCCAACTAATTGGTCCAACTAATTTCAAATGAATAAACGAAACTGGGCCAACTAGTTGATCTCATTATGTATAACAATAATAATAATAATAATAATAATAATAATAATAATAATAATAATGATGATGATGATGACAGACAGTGGTGCAGCACACCTTTACTCCCAGCAATTGGGAGGCAGACAGAGGCAGGAGGATTTCTGAGTTCGATTGAGGCCAGGCTGGTCTACAGAGTGAGCTCCAGGGCAGCCAAGGCTACACAGAGAAACACTGTCTTGGAAGCAAGCAAACAAGCAAGCAAACAAACAAACAGCAGACAGACCACTATTTACAAGTTACTCGTTTTTTGAATATATATATATATATAAAGAAAACCCTTTTTGCCAGTTGACCTGCCAGTTTTGTTAATGGAAGAAAACAGAAAAGTCAACCTACCGCTTAAGAATTTTAAGATGGACTGGGCGTGGTGGCGCACGCCTTTAATCCCAGCACGCGGGAGGCAGAGGCAGGCGGATTTCTGAGTTCGAGGCCAGCCTGGTCTACAAAGTGAGTTCCAGGACAGCCAGGGCTATACAGAGAAACCCTGTCTCGAAAAAAAAAAAAAGAATTTTAAGATGGGCTGGAGAGATGGCTTAGTGGTTAAGAGCACTGATTGCTCTTCCAAAGGTCCTGAGTTCAAATCCCAGCAACCACATGGGAAAAAAAAACAAAGCTAAAAAAGGGAAAAGTGGTCAATCAACTTCATATTTATTGAAAAAAATCTATATTTGTATCTGTCTATCTATCTAGATAGATAGATAGATAGACAGACAGATTTAAAAAAAACTAAAGGATTGACAACTGGTCGACCTCGTATTTATTTATTTATTTATTTATTTATTTATTTATTTTGGCTTTATGAGACAGGGTTTCTCTGTGTAGCACTGAGTGTCCTGGAACTCACTCTGTAGACCAGGCTGGCCTCGAACTCAGAAATCTGCCTGCCTCTGCCTCTGCCTCTGCCTCTGCCTCTGCCTCTGCCTCTGCCTCTGCCTCTGCCTCTGCCTCTGCCTCTGCCTCTGCCTCTGCCTCTGCCTCTGCCTCTGCCTCTGCCTCTGCCTCTGCCTCTGCCTCTGCCTCTGCCGAGTGCTGGGATTACAGCTACCACCACCCGGCGACCTAGTATTTATTAATAAGTATTTATATAACACACACACACACACACACACACACACACACATATAAATAAAAAAAATTTTAAAAAGAGAGAAGAAAAGAGACAACTGGTCGACTTCGTATTTATTTTTTTTTAAAAAGTGTGCGTGTGCATGTGCATATATACATATTTAAAAAAAAAAAACTCGAGTAGGGACAACTGGTCTACCTTCAATTTATTCCGCAAAACAAAACAAAACGAAAAACAAAAAAGAAATCTAGATCAGACATTCTATCGACCGCCAGAGAGAATATTAAACTTAACTGTGGGTAACTCAAAATGACAGGTCATTTCAGTGCTGTGAGCGCTGGGATTCCAAGCTTTCCTTCTTCACGGAGACTTTATAAATTGTTGAAGTTATGAACTGTATAAAAATGACATTTTATATTCTGTGCCTAATCTCCTGTGAGAATGAAGTTGATTGGTAATGGTAATTGAGAGTTTCTAGAAGGGTGCTTCAATAATGCACTCTTGAAATAGAACTGTTGTAGTTACAGTGATAAACTTATTGAGATTGTTTTAACATCTATGTAGAGTGTCTAATGTGTGCGTGTGCGGCTAACATTTGTCATCCAAATCCAACAGGAAGCTGTTTTGTGATAGTTATTGCTTAAACTAGATTCTATTTCAGTTATTTTTGACAAAGGGTTTGGTATTTTTCTTTTGTGGGCAAAAAGAAAGGTTCAAGATTATATGATAGTAATCTTTATAACTGTGGAAAGGGAGGCATAGGAGAAAGACACTAATGGGGTTTTAGAAAATTGCAGGGTCTTTCTCTATGAGTGTTTGTTTTTCTTATATTGTTTGATATATTCCAATATACTTTTAGTCAGTATTTTTGGAATATTTCAGAATAATGGCATAGGTTATTTATTTCTTGGTCATTTTAAAAATTATTATTCTTTAATTTTTTTTTTTACAGTTTAGACTTTATCCCCCTCCTGGTCCACCCTCCAACTTTTCCAAACCTCCTCCCCACCCCCATCTCCAAGAGGATGCCACACCCCTTACCCCCTACCCCACCAGACCTCCCCATTCCCTGAGGGCCAAGTATCTTGAGGGGGTAGGTGTATCTTCTCTGACTGAATCCAGACCTGGCAGTCCTCTGCTGTATATGTGTTGGGGCCTCATATCAGCTGGTGCATGGTGCCTGGTTGGTGGCTCAGTGGCTCAGAGAGATCCCGGGGACCAGGGTAGTTGAGACTGCTGGTCTTCCTACAGGGTTGCCCTCCTCTACAACTTCTTCAAGCTTTTCATCCTCTACAACTTCTTCAAGCTTTTCCGTTATTCAACCACAGGAGTCAACACCTTCTGTCCATTGGTTGGGTGTAAATATCTGCATCTGTCTCTTTCAGCTGCTTGTTGGATAGTCTTGATAGATACACCATATGTTTCTAGCACACCATAGCTATTATTTCTTGGCCTTTCCTGAAGGTCACATAATTTTGAAAGCATAAAAATACTATTATGAGTTAGGTTCATGAATGGGAATAAACCCATAAATTTTTATGTTGTAAGAAAGCATTTGGTAGGTATTTTACTTATACAGTCTGTACCCCTTAAATATTTAATACTATTTTAAGTTGCTTACCTTCTGTTTCATAGTACTTTGAACAGTAGAATTGTGATTGTTGCTTGCCTTACATGTTGAAGGCCCTGAGTTTGATATCTTGCTCAGCAAAGCAAAGAGAGATTGTGATTATTGAAATTTTCAGAGAAAATGGCAAGGGTTTGAACTAGATAGTGTAGCCTGAATTTGAATCCTTGCTCTGCCACTTTCTGCAACGGGAACATGCATGGGTATTTGCCTTTCTTGCCTATTTCCTCTCTGCAAGAGGAATGGCAAGAATCAGTGACGTCAAGCTTATGTCTGCTTAAAGACAACATGAAGAAAGGCTCAGTGCCTTGCACCTAGTGAGACTAGACAATTGCCTCACAGTTAATTCATGAAGTGGCTCAATTGTTCCTGAGTAAGGTTTTGTTTTTGTTTTTTAAATACCCAAGAATATTCTCTGAAATCAGAACTTCTTACAAGCTTAAAACGTTCTTATATCTTAGATTCTTAGATTTAGGATCTGTACTATTATATTTTGGAACACCAGGAGGAGTATTAGTAATAATATTATTATAAAAGTAATATTAGCCTAATAATCCTTATAAACAATCTCTGGTTATTCTAAGTCATTAATTATCCTTATGAAATAATATTTATTTTCATCTCCATAAATGTAATAAACATGCTGCAGAACTAGTTAGTAACAGCTAAAGCTGGAAGAAAAATTCCCTTTGTATATAGATTTTTGGTTTTTTTGTGGACTACTTTTTGAAATATGTCTAATTATAATAGTAGTATGACAGTTTAAGAGCTTGGAAATCAAACTGACTGGAGTTAAATTCCAATTTGGTCATTCACCAGCTGTGGGACTTAGATTACTAATCTGTAAAAGGTGGGGGTGATAGTAATTTTCCCCCACAGTGCTGTGAGAATTAATCTAACCCTCTGTAAACCTCTTGTGTTTTATTACTTATCAGGAACATTGGGTAGTAGTAGCCATTGTAATTGTTTCATTTATAAAGTTTTTAGAGTTGTGCAAAATGGAGCTTATCAAAGTCAAGTATGCGAAAGTACACATATTGAAATTACTATAATCAGATTTGTCTTATAAAATTATAATGTTAAAAAAACAGAAAGCAGAATAGGAAATAATACCATGGTATTGTTCAAGTGATTTAAAATTCTATCAGATAACTAAAGAAACTGAAATTCGTCTATTAAGGTGGCATACAGTCCATAAAATATTCTATATTATGCTAAGATACCATTCTACTTAAATGTGATTTCTAAAATTAAATAAATCTGTTTTTAACGAGAAAAAAATTCATTTGGGTTTGAATGTTCTTTTTTTTTTTTCCCCTTTTAGGCAATATGTCAGTATTGAATGAACCCAGACATGATTGCTTCTTTGTCTCAGGAGGTATAAGAACTAACAGACCTGCTGACTCCACTGTAGCACTTCCCCTTAGGGCTGTTGGGCCACTCCCGGGTGATCAGAATGACTTACAACTTTTACAGTATTGGCCCTTTTCTTCCTCTGATCTTTATAACTGGAAGATGAATCACCCTCCCTTTTCAGAAAATCCTGCAGGGCTTACCGGCTTGATAGAGTCTTTGATGTTCTGTCATCAGCCCACTTGGGATGACTGCCAACAGCTTTTACAGACATTGTTCACCACCAAGGAGAGGGAGAGGATCCTCCAGGAAGCTCAGAAGAATGTCCGTGATGATACCAGACGCCCTGTCCAGACCCCTGCCGAGATAGATAAAGGATTCCCCTTGACCTGCCCTCAATGGAACTATAACAAGGCACAAGGTAGGGAACGGCTGTCCAATTATCGGCGGGCTCTAGTGGCGGGTCTCAGAGGCGCCACATGAAGGCCAACAAATTTGGCTAAGGTAAGAGAGGTTATGCAGGGGACGACTGAGCCCCCCTCAGTTTTTCTGGAAAGACTCATGGAGGCTTACAGAAGGTACACCCCTTTTGACCCTATGTCTGAAGGGCAGCAAGCCTCTGTGATTATGGCTTTTACTGGGCAATCAGCCCCCAATAACAGAAGGAAATTGCAGCTAATTGAAGGATTACAAGACTATACTATAAGGGATGTGGTTAAAGAGGCTGAGAAAGTGTATCATAAGAGAGAGACAGAGGATGAGAAACAGGAAAGAGAAAAGAAAGAGAGAAGAGAAGAAGAGGATAGGAGAGACAGGAAACAGGAACAAACTCTTACTCGAATGAATACTGGCCACAGTGGTAGGTAGAGATAGAAAGAGGTAGGACTAGGCAGTCAGGGGACCTGGAAGATGAGAAACAGCAGGGGCCGAGGAGACCCAGAAGAGATAAACTGCCTTTGGGAAAAGATCAATGTGCATACTGCAAAGACAAAGGTCACTGTGCTCACGAATGCCCCAAAAAGAAACAGGGAGCGAAAGTACTGTCCCTTGGAGATGATGAAGACTAGGGGAGATGGGGCTCAGCCCCCCTCCCCGAGCCTAAGATAACATTAAAAGTGGAGGGGACCCCTATAAGTTTCTTGGTTGATACGGGTGCAGAATATTCAGTGCTAAAAAACACCTCAGGGTAAGATAAAAAACAAGAAGTGCTAGTGATTGGGGCCACGGGGCAGAAGCCATACCCTTGGACCACTTCCCGGATGGTGGACCTAGGAAAGAGCCAAGTAACTCACTCATTCTTGGTCATTCCGGAGTGCCCTATGCCCTTATGGGGAAGAGACTTATTGACTATATTAAAGGCACAAATAACTTTTGCCCCCTCCGGACCAGAATTTTCCTGAGGGACTGAGACACCTCAGACCCTAGTGTTGTCTTTACAACTAGAGGAAGAGTATTGGATTTACCAGAGTAAAATGGAACCCCCTGAGGAAATACAGGACTGGCTTACTCGATTTCCTCAAGCATGGGCCGAAATGGGGGGAATGGGAATGATGAGACAAGCTCCCCCAGTGGGGATCGAGCCTGGAGCCACTCCCATTAGGGTCTGACAGTACCCCATGAGCAAGGAAGCTCAGGAGGGTATACGCCCCCATATCACCAGACTGCTCCAACAGGGGATCCTAGTCCCATGTAAGTCTCCTTGGAATACCCCCCTACTCCCAGTAAAGAAACTGGGGATGAACGACTATCGTCCTGTACAGGACCTCAGTGAGGTAAACAAAAGAGTTCAGGATATCCACAGTGCCCAATCCTTACAAACTGCTCAGCACGCTGCCGCCCGAATGAACCTGATATATGGTCTTAGATCTTAAAGACGCTTTCTTTTGCCTGAGACTACACCCTAACAGCCAGCCCTTGTTTGCCTTTGAATGGCAAGACCCAGAGAACGGAAGGACCGGGCAGCTCATGAGGATGAGACCCCCACAGGGGTTCAAGAATTCCCCCACCTTGTTTGATGAAGCTCTACATCGAGATCTTGCCTCTTTCCGGGCCAACAATCCCCAGGTGACTCTTTTGCAATATGTAGACGAGCTTCTAGTGGCCACAGAAACACTCGAGGAGTGTGAACTTGGGACTCAGAAAACCCAAGGCACAGTTATGCCGGACTGAGGTGACCTACCTGGGATACACCCTGAAGAATGGACAACGATGGCTCACTGAAGCTAGGAAGCAGACAGTGACACAGATCCCGATCCCAACCACCCCTCGCCAGGTAAGAGAATTACTGGGGACTGCGGTATTCTGCAGACTCTGGATCCCAGGGTTCACTACTTTGGCAGCCCCATAATACCCCCTAACAAAAGAGAAGGGAGAGCTCATTGGGACTAAGGAACATCAATTGGCTTTTGAGACTCTCAAAAAGGCACTGCTACAGGCCCCTGCCTTAGCACTGCAAGATTTAAACAAGCCTTTTACCCTATACATCGATGAGAGAAATGGAGTAGCCAGAGGGGTCCTCACTCAAACCCTAGGACCCTGGAAGCGCCCAGTAGCCTATCTGTCAAAGAAACTGGACTTTGTGGCTAGTGGATGGCCCTCCTGTCTGCAGGCAATAGCAGCCACAGCTGTGTTGGTGAAAGATGCTGATAAACTGACTATGGGCCAAAATGTGAGAGTGGTGGCCCCCCATGCCCTTGAGAGCATTATTCGACAGCCACTAGACCACTGGATGACTAACGCCCATATGACCCACTACCAGAGCCTGTTGTTAACTGAACGGGTAACCTTTGTTCCACCCACCATTCTCAACACTGCACCTTACTGCCTGAAGCTAATGAACCCGGTACAGCAATGTGAAGAGATACTGGCAGAAGCTGGGACTTGGCCAGACTTAACTGACCAACCATGGCCTGGGGCAGTGACCTGGTTCACCGATGGAAGCAGCTTCATGGTAGAAGGTAAGCGCAGAGCCAGGGCAGCGGTAGTGGATGGGAAGTCTGTTATCTGGGCCAGCAGTCTGCCTAAAGGAACATCCGCCCAAAGAGCAGAGCTTGTTGCCCTAATTCAGACTTTCAGGCTAGCAGAGGGAAAGGCTATCAACATTTTTACTGACAGCTGATATGCCTTTGCAACGGCCCATGTTCACGGGGCAATCTACAGACAGCATGGACTGTTGACATCCGCTGGGAAAGACATCAAAAATAAAGAGGAAATTCTTAGCTGTTCATTTGCCCCGTAAGGTGGAGATCATCCATTGCCCAGGACATCAAAAGGGAACCAGACCAATAGAAAAAGGAAATCAGATGGCAGACCAGGTGGCTAAAAAGGCAGCACAGGGGTCAATGAATTTGGTAATTAAGACCATATCCCAGCTGGTTGAGGAGAACACAGAAAAAAGGATCCTCACAGAAGAAGAGGGGGTGGACTATTTGGCTAATATACACTGCCTCACTCACTTGGGACCCAAAAAGATGACAGAATTAGTTAATAGCTCCCCTTACCACATCCCTAGATTACAAAAGGCAGTAGAAGACCTAGTAAAGAACTGTCGAGCATGTGCCCTCACCAATGCTGGATCCAGCAAGTACCACGGTGGAAGATGCTTACGAGATAGGCCTGGGACCTACTAGGAGGTTGACTTTACTGAGGTCAAGCCAGTCCACTATGTAAATAAGTACTTTCTAGTTTTTGTAGATACCTTCTCAGGATGGACTGAAGCATTCCCCACCAAGAGGGAAATGGCTAATGTGGTGGCCAAGAAGATACTTGAAGAAATCCTTCCCCGTTTCGGGGTACCAAAGGTACTTGAGTCAGACAATGGGCCTGCCTTCGTCTCCCAGGTAAGCCAGGGATTGGCCAGACAGCTGGGGATGAATTAGAAGTTACATTGTGCTTACAGACACAAGAGTTCAGGACAGGTAGAAAGAATGAAAAGGACTCTAAAAGAGACCTTGACTAAATTAGAGACCGGCAGGAATGATTGGACAGCCCTTCTCCCTTATACCCTATTCTGGGTCCAGAACACTCCCGGAGCCTCAGGTATAACACCTTTTGAACTAATGTTTGGGGCGCCCTCGCCCATCTATGTGACTGTAGAAAATAGAACTTGTCTTGATGTTTCCTCCATTCCCTCATCTTGCCTTCTAGCCCGGCTGAAGGCCCTCGAAACCGTGAGTAAAGAAATCTGGGAGCAGTTGAAAGAGACCTACGTTTCTGGCAACTTGTAGGTGCCACATCAGTTGAAGTGGGAGACACTGTCCTGTTGAGAAGGCATTGAGCAGGGAACTTCGAGCCATGGTGGAAAGGACCCTACCTGGTGCTATTGACTACACCCACCGCTGTTAAGGTAGAAGGAATCCAGTAGTATAAGAGTTAGACAGTGAACATGAACTTCCAAGTCAATACCAGCTTTATTTCCCTTTTTATATGATGCAATTATGTGGTTTCTTCAGCCATTGTGGGAAGCCACATGTGCCGTTGCAGAGTGGCACTGACTACTGCTGGCCACCATGCATAAGTTTGGACAAACAACCAATGTGTACATATGCAGTAAAGTTTTTTGCAAAGACACTGCCTGGCCCGGGCATGATAATGAGGCTTTGAGAGTATAACCAATCAGATGTGAGACATGCAAATGAGGTATATAATGAGGCTCTGTGAGGTACAGAGAGAGAGTAGCCAATCAGATGAGGAACATGCAAATGAGGCGTAGTACATAACCGATCCAGGTGTGAGACACGCCTCTCCTAGGCCTATATAAGCAGCACCAGTTCTGGGCTCGGGGTCTTTTTGCCTCTGCAATCAAGCTCTCCCAATAAACGTGTGCAGAAGGATCCTGTTGCAGCGTCGTTCTTGCTGGTCGAGTCCGGCGCGCGCAAGAAGTGGTGCCGAAACCCGGGACAAGAAACATCTTCAGGCACGAGCGAAGACCCCCTGCTACAGGGAGGATTCAGAACTGCATCGCGGGGAAGGAGCGGTTAATAAAGGTTCCCGTAAAACAGACTGCTGAGAAGGATCCGGCGTGGATTCAGAACTCTTCAGCTGGGGAACGGTGGTAATGAAGTGTTCCTGCAAAACAGACTGCTGAGAAGGATTCAACTGTGTGGATTCAGAACTCTTCAGCTGAGGAATGGTGGTACCGGTAAGTATAAAGAAATTAAGGTAAGTCTCTGAGAGATATGCTTTCTTACGCAGTAGGTCTGGTAATTGTTGCTGGGTTTGTGTGGGACCAGCTGTTAAGGAAGGGCAGCGACTTTGTAGGAGTACCAGGAAGGCATATCAGAAACAGAGAGAAAGAAAAAAGAAGACGCGCGCAGAAAAATAAGTAACTTAAGAAATATAAAAAGAGAAAAAGAAAGGAAGCTAAAATATAAAGATACAAAGGATAATATAAAATATAAAGATACAAAGGATAATATAAAGATACAAAGGATAATATAAAGATATAAAGGATAATATAAAAAATGAAGAACAAAAAATTAAGTCAATTTACCCTCCTCTCGAGGACTTTGACTAAAGAGGCAGCCTTCATCAAAGGCTTAAAGATAGCTCTCAGGGAAAGAGGAGTAACTATTAGAAGCAGCCACTGTGCAGAATTCCTAGAAGAAGGAGAAAAAATGAAAATAAGCTATTTCAGAGCCCTCCTAGGGACAGACGGAAAATGGGAGACATCCTGCTTCCTCTCTGGATCCTATGGAGATATTTTTAGCTTCAGATAGGATATCTGTGTTCTATTGTCTGTTTTTGGTGCACCAAATTGTCTATATGTCTGTCAACTCATGTTTGTTTTTGCTTGGATGATTGAATGATTGTTGTTCTGTGTTTCATGTTGAAAAATATAAAAAGCAGTCTCAGTCTGCACAGCAAAAATTGACAAGTTAGCTGCACGGTGGCTGGGAGACAAGTACAGCTGAAAAAGCCCTGCTCAGGGCCGATTGCAAATGGAGCTTTTAAAGGGGCAGGCAGCCTTTTGCTTGTAAGAGAAAGTTAGCTTAAAATTGGGAACCCAAGGTTGGAGTTATTCTAAACAACGTAAGAAAACAGGTAATATGCAAAAGCAGTGTACAAAGGGTAGAAAGAGTATGTTTGAAAATAAAGTACATATCTTTACAAATAGAAGGAAAAACCTTTCAAGGTATAATGGATACAGGAGCAGATAAAAGCATTATATCTAGTAAGTGGTGGCCTGCTTCTTTGCCTGTTAATCAATCGTCACATAGCTTACAAGGATTAGGATATAAGGCTACCCCAACTATAAGTGCAAAATCCTTACAATGGAAAGATAAAGAAGGAAGGACAGGGCTTTTTCAACCTTATGTACTCCCTTATCCTGTAAACTTATGGGGGAGAGATGTGTTATCAGCTATGAACTTTATACTAACTAATGACTATTCTCAAAAAAGCAAGGAAATGATGAAAGGAATGGGATATATACCTGGACTAGGTCTTGGAAACATTTTACAAGGTAGAATTTCACCAGTTAAAGCCACAGTAAAGGCAGACAAGAAAGGGCTGGGTTTTTTTCTAGGGGCCACTGAAGAGCCTTTGCCCATTCTGTGGCATACAGAGGATGCGGTGTGGGTGCCTCAGTGGCCTTTACCCTCTGAGAAGTTAAAAGCAGCTAAAGAATTAGTACAAGAACAATTAGACCTGGGACATGTGGAACCCACTCAATCACCCTGGAATACCCCCATTTTTGTTGTAAAGAAAAAGTCAGGTAAATGGAGATTGTTACATGACCTAAGAGCCATTAATGCACAAATGCAAGTTATGGGTCCTGTACAAAAAGGACTCCCCCTACTCTCAGCTCTACCTAAGGATTGGAGAATTATAGTAGTAGATATTAAGGATTGTTTCTTTTCAATTCCATTAAATAAGAAAGATAAACCTAGATTTGCATTTACCTTGCCTTCTATTAATCATATGGAGCCTGATAAAAGGTACCAATGGCGGGTATTACCCCAAGGAATGGCAAATAGCCCTACCATATGTCAGTTATATGTAGGAAAAGCTTTGCAACCGGTTAAGGATGGTTTCCCTCCTTAAAAATTTGTCACTATATGGACGACATTGTAATTTGTGGACCTGAAGAAGAAAGTATACAGCAAGCTTATGGCTTGCTTAATGAAACTTTAAAAAATAATGGTTTGAGTATTGCACCAGAAAAGGTACAGCAGTCTAATGTTAGTCATTTTCTAGGAGCCACTATTACTTTATGATGTGTCACCCCACAAAAGATTAGTATTAGAAAAGATCATCTAAAGACACTAAATGATTTTCAAAAATTATTAGGAGATATAAATTGGATTAGACCTTATTTAAGGATCCCTACTTCGGAATTAAAACCTTTATTTCAAATTTTAGAAGGAGACTCACATATTACCTCATTGAGACAATTAACACCTGAGGCTTCTGATGTTCTTAGGAAAGTGGAAAAAGCAATCCAAATAGCACAGTTAACTCGTATAAATGAGCAAGAACCTTTGTGCCTATGCATATTACGCACCATCAATCTGCCAACTGCTGTGTTATGGCAAAATGATCCTTTAGTATGGATACATCCACATATATCCCCTAATAAGACTATAGAGCATTATCCCACCATGGTAGCAAATATGGCCCACAAAGGGATAAAAACTTCAATTACTCACTTTGGAAAAATGCCTGATAGCATAATTGTCCCTTATACTGTCGCACAAACGCAAATATTGTGTGCTACTATAGATGAATGGGCCATTCTTAGATGCAGTTATTCTGGTTTAATTGATAATCATTATCCTAAACATCCGTTATTACATTTTATGTTATTACATCCAGTAATATTTCCAAAGGTAACGGCTAATATCCCTATAAAGGGAGCCATTGATATTTATACAGATGGATCCAAAACAGGAGTTGGAAGTTATGTAATCAATGAAAAAGCTGTAAGGTTGCAATTTACACCAGGAGCCCCTCAATTGGTAGAATGTTTGGTGGTTTTAGAAGTCTTTAAAAGATTTCCTATGCCCATAAATATTATCTCTGATTCTGTTTATGTAGTTAATGCGGTTTTAGCATTAGAGACTGCCGGAAATTTTAAGCAGTCTAGTCCAGTATCTGAAATTTTGATGAAAATACAAAATTGTATTTTGATGCATGAGCATCCCTTTAGCACATACATCATTACCTGGACCTATGGTTAAGGGAAATGCAATTGCTGACTCAGCCACCAGAGACATGGTTTTCCTATTACAAAGTTCTATAGAAAGTGCAAAGAAATTTCATCAGCTTTATCATGTCCCTGCTTCTACATTACGACAAAAGTTTAAGCTCACACGAAAAGAAGCCCGAGATATTGTCCTACAGTGTGGTAAATGTGTAGAATTTGTTAATGCACCTTCCGTGGGTGTTAATCCTCGCGGATTGCGACCCCTAGATGTTTGCAAATGGATGTCACGCATATCCCATCTTTTGGGAAATTACAATATGTACATGTATCCATCGATACCAGTTCTGGTGTCCTACATGCCTCTCCCTTGACAGGGGAAAAAGCAGTTCATGTCATATCTCACTGCTTAGAGGCTTGGGCTGCATGGGGCAAGCCCCTAGTGTTAAAGACAGATAATGGTCCTGTATATACTTCTTCTAAATTTAGCCAATTTTGCAAACAAATGCAAGTAAAACATATTACTGGATTGCCCTATAATCCACAGGACCAAGGCATAATTGAGAGAGCCCATCGCACTCTGAAACAATATTTGCAAAAGCAGAAAGGGGGAATAGAGGCTATGACGCCAAAGATGGCTCTATCCCTTACAATATTTACTCTTAATTTTTTTAAATTGGATGATGCTGGAAGATCACCAGCTGAAAGGCATGGACAATGGCCTCAATCGCCCAATGAAATGGTCAAATGGAAAAATGTCCTTGATAATAAATGGTATGGCCCGGATCCTATCTTAATCAGATCCCGGGGAGCTATTTGTGTTTTTCCACAGGGTGAAGAAAATCCACTTTGGGTCCCGACGCGACTGACAAGGACCGTGAAAGAGCAAGATGAACCCCAAGATGATTCTCCTGCTCCTGATGATTGAGACCGGGATAAGTATTCCTTTGTGGGCCATAGTAAGATCATGGCCAGTACCTTTACTGGTACATTCCAATTCTTCTACCTTGCCTTTATTTTTTGCAACGGAATGTTATTTGGATGCGCCTTGTGCACGACAAACTCCTCAAGAGCCACGGGTGTATAATAGTACTAGTTTTCATTTGAATTATACACTATGCTTTGTGCATAATGTGGATAAACCTTTTACACCCTTTATATTTTTAAAGAAAAAGATTATCTCTAATTGGGCAGATCCCATTAGCCAAAATAAGGTGAGCTCTGGAGTGTTGTTTAATGCTTTAACGCAAGTTGCTCAAGGAGCGCAATCAGGCTCAGGTGATGTTGAAAATAATATAACTTCACCTATAAACATCACCACTATTATGATAAAGGGAAAGGTGACCATTCCCAAAAGATCGCGATGGCCTGTTGGCAATGCTACTGCTATACGCAGCATGCCTTGGTATCATCCGGACCTCGCATTTCCTATAATTTTTTCACCTTGTCAATCAAAAATTTTTCCTCGGAAAGAAATAGCAAAGGGTTTTGTTTTGTCACCCCCACTAGATTTTGTTGTAATGAACGATAAAGGAGATGCTACAGGGAAAGAAAATATTTGGCCATATTACCAATGGATTTTAAGCAATGAGGCAGGTGCTAGTACCAGTCTGTCAGCCTTTGCATTGCTGACTGGAACCTTTCATGAGATATTGAATGTTTCTGCCACTCTTTCCAATACCTCTACTCATTTAGATAATGTGACAACTAATAGAATCATCAGAAATATGACTACTTCTCCAGTAGAAGTTTGTGTCAATCCTCCATTTTTCTTTATATTGGCTGAATTTCAAAATAATACAGAATGGTTAGATTGTACAAATGTCACTTGTTTTTTGACGCAATGCTGGAATGGAACCAAATTCTTAGCCTTAGTGGTTCATCTACCAATCTTTGTCCCTGTGCCTGTTGAGGCAGATCCAGAGAAGTTCCCAATAATGAGTCTTATTTGGCAAAAGAGAGGTTTTGGAATCACAGCTGCCATTGTTACAGCCATTGTGGTGTCCGCGGCATCAGCAGTTACCGCAGGAACTGCTATGGCCCATCAAATTAATACTGCTGACACCATAAGTCAGATAGCAGAAAAATCGTCTGAAGCATTGATTACCCTGCAAAGGGTGGATTCTCATATCGCCTCAGGGTTAATGTTAGTGAATCAGAGAGTGAATAATTTACAACATGATATGGAACAGATGATGGATGTCATACAGATGAGTTGTGTGGCATCCACATCGCATGTATGCATTACTCCCAATAGGTATATTAATAATTCTTTTATTAAAAGTACAGACCTATTGAATTACCTGAAGGGTAACTGGTCCCAGGAGCTGGAGAGGTTGCAGACGAGGCTGCAGATACAGATCCTGAACCTTAATGGGACCAGAGTGGAACTTTACCTCTTTACCCTCGGAGACTTTACCTGTTGGCTTACCTCTGCTTTTTCTTACTTTAAGGAATGGGTGGGAGTGATTTTGTTTGGTGCTGCCATATGCTGTGGACTGGTGTTCATGCTCTGGTTGGTATGCAAATTCAGAACCCAACAAAAACGTGACAAGGTGATTATAACTCAGGCACTTTTAGCTATTGAAAACGGCTCCTCCCCTGAAATTTGGTTATCCATGCTCAAAAATTAGTTGGCATCTGAGTTCTCTACTCTTGCACTCCACGGCACTGAGATGAGAGAGACTCAACGATCATTGATCAGCCCTTGCACATCACTGAGGTTTCCTCATTGCAAGCGATAGAGTGATCATGATTTCCCCACTAATTCATTTTTTGGCTGGCTTCTTTTGCAGAGTTCGCCCTAGGTCATTTAGCAGTTATTGTCATACAGCACTGCGGTATCCAGAGACGGGCAACTTTCCTCGTGCACAGTCCAACCTAAGACATGGGGCCCGGTGGCGATAGGGTTACCCTATGACGGGTAAGGCTGTGACATTAGAGGAACGACCTAAAACAGGAGCCACGGTGGATGGGCATAATTGCACAGACCTAGTCCAGCCTCATTTTATTAAAACAAACAGGGGGAGATGTGGGAAGCCACATGTGCCGTTGCAGAGTGGCACTGACTACTGCTGGCCACCACGCATAAGTTTGGACAAACAACCAATGTGTACATATGCAGTAAAGTTTTTTGCAAAGACACTGCCTGGCCCGGGCATGATAATGAGGCTTTGAGAGTATAACCAATCAGATGTGAGACATGCAAATGAGGTATGATAATGAGGCTCTGTGAGGTACAGAGAGAGAGTAGCCAATCAGATGAGGAACATGCAAATGAGGCATAGTGCATAACCAATCTAGGTGTGAGACACACCTCTCCTAGGCCTATATAAGCAGCACCAGTTCTGGGCTCGGGTCTTTTTGCCTCTGCAATCAAGCTCTCCCAATAAACGTGTGCAGAAGGATCCTGTTGCAGTGTCGTTCTTGCTGGTCGAGTCCGGCGCGCACAAGAAGCCATAAAATTGTCATTCATTTCCAGATAACAACTAAGAACAGTGGCAATAACTTAAAGTGTTTCTTGGACTATGTGACCCCACTAGCCAAGAACTACAAATAGAAGGAGTCTATTCTCTGGCATAAAAGTTTTGTTTGTCCTTGTCAAAGATCAAGTGACCATAGGTGTGTGGGTTCACTTCTGGGTCTTCATTCCTATTCCATTGGTCTACCTGTCTGTCGCTGTACCTCTACCATGCAGTTTTTATCACAATTGCTCTGTAGTACAGCTTTAGGTCAGGCATGGTGATTCCGTCAGAGGTTCTTTTATCATTGAGAATAGTTTTTGCTATCCCAGGTTTTTTGTTATTCCAGATGAATTTGCAGATTGCCCTTTCTAATTTGTTGAAGAATTGAGTTGGAGTTTTGATGGGGATTGCATTAAATCTGTAGATTGCTTTGGGCAAGATAGCCATTTTTACTATATTGATCCTGCCAATTCCTGAGCATGGGAGATCTTTTCATCTTCTGAGATCTTCTTTAATTTCTTTCTTCAGAGACTTGAAGTTCTTACCATACAGATCTTTTACTTCCTTAGAGTCACACCAAGGTATTTTATATGATTTGTGACTATTGAGAAGGGTGTTGTTTCCCTAATTTCTTTCTCAGCCTGTTTATCCTTTGTGTAGAGAAAGGCCCCTGATTTGTTTGAGTTAATTTTATATCTAGCTACTGCACTGAAGCTGTTTATCAGGTTTAGGAGTTCTCTGGTGGAATTTTTAGGGTCACTTATATATACTATCATATCATCTGCAAATAGTGATATTTTGACTTCTTCCTTTCCAATTTGTATCTCCTTGATCTCCTTTTGTTGTCTAATTGCTCTAGATAGGACTTCAAGTACTATATTGAATAGGTAGGGAGAAAGTGGGCAGCCTTGTCTAGTCCCTGATTTTAGTGGGATTGCTTCCAGCTTCTCTCCATTTAGTTTGATATTGGCTACTGGTTTGCTGTATATTGCTTTTATTATGTTTAGGTATGGGCCTTGAATTCCTGATCTTTCTAAGACTTTTATCATGAATGGGTGTTGGATTTTGTCAAATGCTTTCACAGCATCTAACAAGATAATCATGTGGTTTTTGTCTTTGAGTTTGTTTATGTAATGGATTACATTGATGGATTTCCATATATTAAACCATCCCTGCATCCCTGGAATGAAGCCTACCTGGTCATGATGGATGATTGTTTTGATGTGTTCTTGGATTCGGTTAGCAAGAATTTTATTGAGTATTTTTGCATCGATACTCATAAGGGAAATTGGTCTGAGGTTCTCTATCTTTGTTGGGTCTTTATGTGGTTTAGGTATCAGAGGAATTGTGGCTTCATAGAATGAATTGGGTAGAGTAACTTCTATTTTGTGGAATAATTTGAGGAGAAATGGAATTAGGTCTTCTTTGAAGGTCTGATAGAACTCTGCACTAAACCCATCTGGTCCTGGGCTTTTTTTGTTTGGGAGACTATTAATGATTGCTTCTATTTCTTTAGAGGATATGGGACTGTGTAGGTCATTAATTGGATCCTGATTTAACTTTGGTACCTGGTATCTGTCTAGAAACTTGTCCATTTCATCCAGGTTTTCCAGTTTTCTTGAGTATAGGATCATCTGATGATTTTTGGATTTCCTCAGGTTCTGTTGTTATGTCTCCCTTTTCATTTCTGATTTTCTTAATTAGGATACTGTACCTGTGCCCTCTAGTGAGTCTGGCTAAGGGTTTATCTATCTTGTTGATTTTCTCAAAGAACCAACTCCTGGTTTGGTTGATTCCTGGAGTAGTTCTTTTTGTTCTCACTTGGTTGATTTCAGCCCTGAGTTTGATTATTTCCTGCTGTCTACTCCTCTTTGGTGAATTAGCTTCCTTTAGTTCTAGAGCTTCTAGGTGTGCTGTCAGGCTGCTAGTGTGTGCTCTCTCTAGTTTCTTTTTGGAGGCACTCAGGCCTATGAGTTTTCCTCTTAGGACTGCCTTCATTGTGTCCCCTAAGTTTCGGTATGTTGTGGCTTCATTTTCATTAAACTGTAAAAAGTCTTTAATTTCTTTCTTTATTTCATCCTTGACCAAGGAATCATTGAGTAGAGTGTTGTTCAGTTTCCACGTGAATGTTGGCTTTCTATTATTTATGTTGTTATTGAAGATCAGCCTCAGTCCGTGATGATCTGATAGGATGCATGGGATAATTTTAATAATTTTGTATCTGTTGAGGCCTGTTTTGTGACCAATTATATGGTCAATTTTGGAGAAGGTACCATGAGGTGCTGAGAAGAAGGTATATCCTTTTGTTTTAGGATAGAATGTTCTGTAGATATCTGTTAAATCCATTTGTTTCATAACTTCTGTTAGTTTCAATGTGTCTCTGTTTAGTTTCTGTTTCCAGGATCTGTCCATTGGTGAGAGTGGGGTGTTGAAGTCTCCCACTATCATTGTGTGAGGTGTAATACGTGCTTTGAGCTTTACTATAGTTTCTTTAATGAATGTGGCGGCCCTTGCATTTGGAGCATAGATATTCAGAATTGAGAGTTCATCTTGATAGATTTTACCTTTGATGAGTATGTGGTGCCCCTCCTTGTCTTTTGTGATAACTTTGGGTTGGAAGTCGATTTTATTCAATATTAAAATGGCTACTCCAGCTTGTTTCTTTGGACCATTTGCTTGAAAAACAGTTTTCCAGACTTTTACCCTGAAGTAGTATCTGTCTTTTTCCCTGGTGGGTTTCCTGTAAGCAGCAAAAATTGGGTCTTGTTTATGTAGCCAGTCTGTTAGTCCATGTCTTTTTTTTTCCAGCCATATTTATGGAGATTTTATTTCCTTTATTTGAGAAACTTAAGTCTTGAGTACATCTGTTAGTCTATGTTTTTTTTTCCAGCCATATTTATGGAGATTTTATTTCCTTTATTTGAGAAACTTAAGTCTTGAGTACATCAAAACCAATTTCTGGGATGAGGGGAAAAAAGAAAAAAAAACCCAGAACTCAAAATAGAAAAAAAAAAAGTTATCGTTTGGGTCACAACAGAACCCAGAGAATATATTCTTATAATTGAAAAATTATAGGTGCTTCATAATTGACCTTCTGATACAAAATGGCCTATTGAATTTGCAACTTGGTTCTTGGTGTGGAGGTCCACAGACAAACTAGGACGTCTTCAGATCTTAGCTGGATGCCATGAGGGGTTATTTGGCTTTCAACTCTTTTTTTCTTGTCTAAGAGGTAGCAGCAGCAACAGTGCCCACCTTCTGGGCAGCTTCTTTCTTGGCATGATGAGCCTGCAAGACTGCCACAGCTTCATCCACCTTGGAGCGGAGGGACTCAGGGGACTCCTGCATGTGCAGCAGCTCAGAGTTGTCTATTTCCAGCAGCATCCCGGTGATTTTCCCAGCCAGGTTTGAATGCATTGTTTGGATTAGCAGGGACAGACGCTCCCCCAGCATCTGCTTCTGCTCCTGGGGTGTGTGTGGGGGCGGGGGTGGGGGGGGAGAGACGCTGCAGCAAGCATGGAGGCAGTCAGGGGCTCCTGAACCTGGACGTGGACTGCAGGCTGGGGGGCCTGCAGCGGCTGGATGGCAGGGTGCGGCCTGTGGACACTGGAGGTGTACTTGTATGGAGCCACAGCCCTGGGAGCAGGAGGTGCAAGGTTTGACACAGCTGTAGGGACGCCTCCAGACTGGCAGCTGTCAGTCAGCCCTTGCTGGGCGGCACCAGCCCCATCAAAGTCCATAGCCAAACGGTCCGGGCACTCAGACCCAGTTGGAGCCAGATGTGGAAGAGCTGGACGAGGCCCAGACTGCTGCAGAGGACTTGGCATTCCTTGGAAGCCTTGAGGTCTCCCGCCTTGCTGCCAGCGTGGGTTAGGCCTCATCTGTGCTAACTGGTTAGGCGTGTAATATGGGGTCTTGCCTGAGCCTGCGGAACTGCGGGCACAAAGTAGCCACCAGCTGCAGGCTGGAACTGATTTAAGATGGCACTTGGCAGGGAGTGCTCTCATCCCCACCACACGCTGCATGTACTGATTAGTCAGGTGAGCCTTCCCCTCTTCCTCTGGGCCAGGGCGACTTACAGAGGCTTGGAGCCCACAATGCTTCCGTTCATCTCGCCGACAGCTTTGGTCGCCTCTTCAGGAGAGGAGAAAGAGACAAAGCCAAACCCTTTGCTTCTTTCGTCTTCTAGCATCACCTTCGCACTAGTGATTGATCCAAAAGGAGAAAACTCTTTCCTTAATTTCTCATCATCAATGGTGTCATCCAAGTTCTTACTGTAGAGATTCACTTCCTGGTGCTGGCTAATCGTCTCCTGCTTCAGCTACTCAAACTTCCGCTTTAACTCAGCCTGCTGTTCTACCTTTTTCTGTGCGTGGCCTACAAATATGGCTTTCCCGCTCATTTCTTTTCCTTTCATTTCTTCCACAGCCTTATTGACATCCTCATGTTTCTCATAACTTACAAAGCCAAAGCCTTTGGACTTCCCACTGGAGTCTCTCATCACCTTGACACTTAGGGTCTTACCAAACTGGCTGAAGAGCTCTTTCAGATTCCCATCATCCACCTCTTCTCCGAAGTTTTTGATATAAACATTGGTGAATTCCTTGGCCTTGGCTCCAAGCTCCGCTTCCGCTCTTTGCGAGACTTGAATCTACCCACAAACACTTTACGGTCATTGAGAAGCATGCCGTTCATCTTCTCGATGACCTTGTCGGCGGCCTCTTGGGTCTCGAAGTGAACAAAAGCATAGCCCTTAGAGAAAGTGTCATACAGTGCCTTGTTGTCTATGGATTTGTCCAGGTTCTTGATGAAGACATTTCCCACCCCAGACTTTCGCAAAGAGGGATCCCCCTGCGACCACATGATGCGGATTGGCTTTCCCTTTATCACGTCGAAGTTCATGGTGTCCAAGGCCCTCTCAGCATCAGCTGGCTGCTGGAAGTTGATGTAGGCATAACCCAGAGAGCACAGGGTGAACTTACCGCGACAGACCCGGATGGACAGCACAGGCCCCGCAGGGCTGAACTTTTCATACAGCATAGGTTTGGTGACGTCCGAGTGCAAATCGCCCACGTATAAGGAGGCCATGGGGTAGCTGCTGGCTGCAGAGTTCATCTCCCCCACCCCCCACGACCCTGAGCCCCGCCAGGAGGACTTCTAACAAGGCCTACTGCAGGACAAAAGGGGCTCCGAGGAGCTGTGGCACACGCCTCAGCGCACAGGTGGCACCAGCGACTCCAGGGAAGGCTGGAGCAGGGAGGCTCTGAGCCGGGACCCAAGTGCAGGACGACTTGCACGGGACTGCAAAAGCCCCAAGACAAAAGGCTCTCAAAAACAATATGGCCCGCTCCTGGAGTTTATACTCTCCAGCTGTCCTGGCTTGGGGCTTAAAACATAAAAATTAAAGTAGGAAATCCCCTCGTAGAGGGGGCAAAAAAAATTTCAAGAGGCAATCAGATGCTGTGCTCACGGCCGCCTTGGGAACACGCGCGTTTCGCAATAAATATAGGCCCCGGGCTCCCGGAGGTTTACAGTTACAGTGGCCCGGGAAGGGGGAAACCAAATCTTTGTGGGTGCCAGGGAAGGGCAGCACGAACAAGTGGTGCGGCCAGCTGGGGCACGGGGCTGCCACGCGGCGCGGAGGCTTGCAGGGGCGGGCCAGGCTGAGGGGGATGGCTCACCACCGGATGGACAGACAGACGCCTGTCCAGAAGCTGTGAAACTCACTTCTCCAAGGGCTCCCAGCACAAGTCACTGTCTGGTTCTTTTTCTTATTTTTTTTCCCTTTTGCTTTTTTTTTTTTTTTCCTCTTCTTTCCTCTTTTCTTTCTTTCTTTCTTTTTTTTTTCTTTTTAAGGTTTTTGAGGCTTTTGTATTTTTTTAAAGCTTTTTCTTTTTTCTGCTTCAGGCTTGCTGAGCCCAAACGCAACACTGACTCTGCGACCCAGGGCGGAGAGAGCAGTCTATGTCTTTTTATTGGGGAATTGAGTCCACTGATATTAAGAGATTTGTTGCTTTTAAGATTTTTGTTGTCGGCTCTCTTCTTTTAGGTTTGTTGAAGGATTACTTTCTTGCTTTTTCTAGCACGTAATTTCCGTCCTTGTATTGGTGTTTTCTCTTTATTATCCTTTGAATGGATGGATTTGTGGAAAAATATTGTGTATTTGGTTTTGTCATAGAATACTTTGGGTTCTCCATCTATGCTAATTGAGTTTTGCGGTGTATAGTAGCCTGGGATGGCATTTGTGTTCTCTTAGGGTCTGTATAACATCTGTCCAGGATCTTCTGGCTTTCATAGTCTCTGGTGAGAAGTCTGGTGTAATTCTAATAGATCTGCCTTTATATCTTACTTGACCTTTTCCCCTTACTGCTTTTAATATTCTATCTTTATTTAGTGCATTTGTTGTTCTGATTATTATGTGTCGGGAGGAAATTTCTTTTCTGGCCCACTCTACTTGGAATTGTGTAGGCTTCTTGTATGTTCATGGGCATCTCATTCTTTAGGTTAGGAAAGTTTTCTTTTATAATTTTGTTGAAGATATTTACTGGTCCTTTAAGTTGAAAATCTTCATTCTCATCTATACCTATTATCCTTAGGTTTGGTCTTCTCATTGTGTCCTGGATTTCCTGGGTGTTTTGAGTTAGGATCTTTTTGCACTTTCTTTGATTGTTGTGTCCATGTTCCCTATGGAATCTTCTTTCTGTACCTGAGATTCTTGCCTCCATCTCTTGTATTCTGTTGCTGATGCTCGCATCTATGGTTCCTGATTTCTTTCCTAGGGTTTCTATCTCCAGCGTTGTCTCCCTTTGGGTTTTCTTCATTGTTTCTACTTCCCTTTTTAAATCTTGGATGATTTTGTTCAATTCCATCACCTGTTTGTTTGTGTTTCCTGTGATTCTTTAAGGATTTTTTGTGTTTCCTCTTTAAGGTCTTCTACCTATTTAGCAGTGTTCTCCTTTCTTTCTGTCTGTCTGTCTGTCTGTCTTTCTTCCTGAGAGAGAGAGAGAGAGAGAGAGAGATTTGAGACAGGGTTTCTTTGTGTAGTCCTGGCTGTCCTGGAACTCACTCTGTAGACCAGGCTGGCCTCGAACTCAGAAATTCACCTACCTTTGCCTCCCAAGTGCTGGGATTAAAGTCGTGCTCCACTACGCCCGGCTCTTCTGTATTTCTTTAAGTGAATTATTAATGCCCTTCTTTAAATCCTCTACCAACATCATGAGATGTGATTTTAAATCCTAATCTTGCTTTTAGGGTGTTGGGGTATCCAGGACTCACTGTGGTGTGCGTACTGGGTTCTGATGATGCCCAGTGGTCTTGTTTTCTGTTAGTAAGATTCTTTCGTTTGTCTGTCACCATCTGGTAATCTCTGGTGTTAGATATTCTAGCTGTCTCTGGCTGGAGCTTGTTCCTCCTGAGATTCTTTAGCCTCTGTCAGCACTCCTGGGAGACCAACTCTCTCCTGAGTCCCATTGGTCAGAACACTCTGCAGGCAAGCTCTTCTATTGCAGGGAAGGTGCACAGAAGTCTGGAGCTCAGATCCACATCCTGATTCCTGGGATCAGAGCCCTCCCTAGAGGCCAACTCTCCTCTGGCAGGGAAGGTGTCCAGAGGTCTGGGTCTCAGCTCTGTCTCCTGACTGAGGATGAAGGCCTGAAAGGACCCTGTCCAAGAAGCTCTGTTGCTTCTGCTGCCCACGTGCTCTCCTGCATAGACTGGTCTCAGTGATCCCAAGATTTTGGGTGTGCTAGGGCCTACCTTTGTCCTTTGACCCTGTTGCTGCTAGCACAAGACCTTCTGGGTTTTTTGGAACTGATGTTGCATTCCATTCACCAGTGATCTGAAGATCCCAGGTGTGCTAGGGTGGCTGCAGCATGGAGAGTCCTCTGGGGACCTTGGGGCCCTCCACTGAGATCATGCCCAAGATGGCAGGGGGGTAGCACCGACCCGAACGAACCCCAGCCACTGGTCGGGCAGGTGTCCTTTGTCCCTGTTCCTGCAAGCACAAGACCCTCTGGGTTTTTTGTAACAGATGTTGCATTCCACTCACCAGTGATCTCAAGATCCCGGGTGTGCCAGGGTGCCTGCAGCATGCAGAGTCCTCTGGGGACCTTGGGGCCCTCTGCCGAGATCGCGCCCAAGATGGCGCAGGGAAATTACACATTTTTAAATTAGTGTTTTATAAAATGTCATCTCTATAGCCACCTTGACTCAGCTCCTGTAGCAGGTCTCCTGGGGCCTCCTGTCATGTCTCCAAGTTGGGGACCTGCAATACATACTGGTGCACAGTTATTTAGGGGTGGGCCCACTAGTACTCAACCAAGTCCTCATGCAGTGCCTTGGGCTAGTTCTTGAATCTTTGAGGGAGGCATGTCCAAGTCAGTTGTCTCTTGAATTCTCTCTTCAAGTCTTGCCATTCAAAGGCAAACAAGCACTGGCTTTTGGGCAGCAGAAGCAGGCTGCAAAGCCATCCCATTTAGTGGCTGATGCTGCCAACAGATGTTAAGCACAGCTTGGTTAACAAAAGCCCTGTTCACAGCCGACTGGTGCTCTCTGGCTTCTGGGTCAAAAGGAGTATAGGTTCTATAGACTTCGAAAAGTCATTCTAGATAATCTCTGGGGCTATCATTCTTTTTTCTGCATCACTTGGCTCACCATAAGTTACATAAGTTTGTGGGCCATCTGGCAGCCTCTTGAAGGCCTGCCATCAGAATTTTGGCGGTGGACACAGAGCCTCTCCTTACCTTCAGCAGTGTTAAAGATCCCACTTGGGTCAAGTCAAAGAAAAGGCTGCATTGATATCAGCCTGGATTTGAGTGGGCAGTCCATTTGCTTCTGGAACTTATTTTCAGGCAACTCCCACAATCCTCTCTATTTCCTTTGTTGTGAGTAGAACCTGGAGTAGATGCTGACAGTTGTCCCAGGTAGGCTGGTAAGTCAGCATTATCAAATATAGAAGATCTGTGAGAGCTGATGGTCTTCCTAAAAATGGGGACTTCTGCAATTTCTAATTGTAAAGATAGATACTAGCAAATGGCACATGTCATGAACTGTCTCCCCTGAACATCTGGGGGTCCCGTAGCCTGGAGGTGTAAGGCTGTAATAGAGTTGATCCTTTGGGCAGTATGGGTCAGCGTGTGAGGTGGACTTCAAGTGGAGTCAGGAGAGTCAGGGGAAGTCAGGAGCTGTTCTTTCCTCTGCCTGTGCTGGCTGGGCAGGAGCAGGGGCAGCAGCAGTGGCAGCATGATCAGGAACATAAGGAGGGAAACAGAGATTCCCCCTCGGGAGCAGAACAGGGAAGCAAGACAGGGGGCCAAAGCTGACCCTCCTTTAGAATAAGAAGGACGGAGAGCAGTACAGCCCATAACAAACATATTTCATCTAAACAGGGGCCTTCTTAAAACAGGTATTGCCACATGGCACTTGTTCTGTGTGCCCCAAGCCTCATAAACTAAATCCCTGTAAATGAAGGGGAGATGAAAAGCCCCCTTCTCGGGCCATACATGGGCCATTCATTCCTGCAAAAGATGGTTAGTTTGCAGGGATGAAAAAACAGACCCGAGTCTTCTGTGACTCAGCAAACATCTTCAAAATGGTTCAGGCCCAGGCCCAGTGGGGTGATTTGTGCCTGTCCCAATCTAGGAATCAAAGAAAAAAGTTTACA
Organism: Mus musculus; assembly: GCF_000001635.26. Classification (NCBI taxonomy): domain Eukaryota; kingdom Metazoa; phylum Chordata; class Mammalia; order Rodentia; family Muridae; genus Mus; species Mus musculus. Next base: position 181,892,276 of record NC_000068.7, on the reverse strand, counting down.
AGAGGACCAAAACCACAAACAGAATACAGACAGACAGACACAAATGGATATTCCCAGGAAAACAAAAACAAACCAAAAGGCTGCCTCAGAAGGTCTCCCTCTCTATGCATGAGTGGCCCATAGACCCACAGGTAGTTCAGAATCCAGATGAGAACTAGCAAGTTCTACAGCTTTTGGTAGGGGTTTGGGTAAATCTTCTATTGCCCCTGGCCAGGTAACAAAATATGCATTTGTTTTGTCCTTCTTGGCCTCCAGATTAAACCCAAAGTTAACCCTGAAACAGAAACACAGGTATGGATAAGACAAAAGGCAACCAGGAGACTGGACATAATGACTGGAAAAACACTCTACTACTTGGTCAGAGGGTCTCCAGTGAATTCTGGATGAGCCCCTAGATGTAAAGGCTTAAGATTCACTGGTGAATTATACCTGGGACTCAAACAGTATATACATGCAAAGAGTGCTTTATTCTTCAGAAATCCAGCATGCTGGGGTCTCCCATTACTGAGATAGAGAGACAAGCAAGTGAGCTGCAGGCTCAATTTAAAGCAATTGGGATTCTGGGGTAGATGAGCTTTATGTCACTCTATCTCTAGGCATTCAGGAACTATTACCAGGAGGTGAAGTTGGAGCCGGGTTTTTGTTTTTGTTTTCAATTAGTAATTGATTTAGTCTCCTTAACTGCCAATTCGAAATTTGGCATAGATTCATCCTAGCCTTCTCAAGACCAAATCCACAACAGGTAAGACCCTGTATTATAAAGAAATCACAAACTATAGACATACAATTTGGAGAAATCAAGTTAGAACTGATGTGACAACTTCCTCCCTGAGGACTAGCCCTTATAGAATCAGAAGATGATATAAAAATAATGAAGGGAGAAGGGCAATCTAATTCCTACAAGCCTGGAGCCATAGCAATGACCAGTGTGGAAAGACATCCCAACAATTAATAAGTGGTACTATTATCTTGGTGGTACCCAGTAGCTATCTAATTAGACTGCTCAACAGGAGTGCATTGTGCCTGGTACTATAAATCTAGCCAACCACCTGTGGGTAGAGAGGTCATAGATCCTTGTGTAGTGCCAAGAGAAGTGTTAGTGAACCCCCAAAACTAGACAGGAATCTATCTGATACACATCACAACAGGCCTTTATTTGAGCTAGCTTGGGCCCCTCAGCCCACAGCCAGCATGTAGGACAGTTTTGGTGGAGAGGTGCGCCCAATATCTATCAAGGTAAGGTTTTATAGAAAACAACATGTGGGGAATGGGCATTTCTAGCCTGGCAAGCAATATTAGTTGGTGCTGGGAGTCAAACCCTAAATTTCTGCATTGGTGGTCATTAGGCAGGGGGTAGGCTTGTTAGGAATTAACCTGGAAATATTGGGAGAGATTAATCTGGGGATGCTTGTCTGTTGGGGTTAACCTAGAAACTGGGACAAAGCTCTGGATTTGTTGGGGTGGGGAAAAAACTGGAAAACTAAGGCTAAATAGTAGTCTTACCTGAATTCAAGTTCTCTAAAATGGTGTCTGAACTTAAAAGATTTGGCTTCTCACTATTAGACTTAGATTTTCCAAAACCTACTTTAATAGGGGTTCTCTAATGCTTCAACCTCCCTACTAGCCCATCATCCAAAGGTAGGGAATATATAATGATAAAGAGAACAACGGGATGTGGACCTGCTTAGAAGTAGTTCTTTGAGGTGATTCCAATCTCTGTTGTCCAGTTCTGTAGTGTCAGGATACTAAACACGAATCAGCAATTGTGGCACCGTCTAGAACAAACCACCAGGCCTCTAATGAATTAGTAAAAGTTAATAGGAACAACCAAATCCAACCAGAATGCCTTGAGAAGTTCTCTGCCATGCCTCTCTCAACTAAATGAAGATCAGTGAAGATACAAGACCGACAAAGTATTGCAATGTTAGCTATGCAAGTGCCCTGTTCCTTTCCATTGAATCCTATTTATATGCTCTCAAAACATCATGTGTCCTTCCATGGGTCTTGCCTCAGCAAAACATCACGTGAATCTGCATCGCATGACACAACTAGAAATTTCCTCTTCAGGTCCTAGAGGAGGAATCACTATCATTATCCTAAACCAATGCATTTTTAACTGTATTCTGCCAGGTCTAGCCTGGCTGTGTAAGAGGAGGTGTGACACAGTTCCTGCCCCTGGCGCATCACCAGGCTATTGATCAACATGTGTGCTAATAGTTGCTGTTGCCTTGAAGCTGATCTGCTGTCTCTTCTATTTTACTTTCTATCTCTCTTTCTGGGGAATATACATCCCACATTACTCAGAGCTAATCACTCCATAATAAATGAAACATGCAGTTCTTGGGAATGAGGAATTGAGGTGGTCATGAGGCTGTAGAGGATGAGGAACAGGCCTTCTGCTTGGCCTTTAGGGCCATGGGAAAGGATCTAGACAACATAACCACAGAGGCCATAAAAATCTACATGGCTCTTTGTAGGGACCTTAAAATTCATGGTGAGACTTGTTCTTGAACTTGGAATTGTGAGAAGATACATATACCCTCTGTTCCAATGACTGAGGCATTAATTAGCAAAGGTGACCTTGGGGACATCAAGGATAGAGAGTTAAAATGTTTTCAAGAAGAAAAGGCATGGACAGGAAAAGAAATCTATAGAAAATAAGCAAATGATAGAAGGGATTATTTTGTAGGAAGAAGACTTGTATACAATGTAGAAACAAATATTATTAGAAGGAGAGTCCATAAGGCCATGGAATTGCTGAGATAGGAAACAAAGTTTAGAGAATTGAAACCTGATATATAAGCATATAAAAAGTTAGTACTTTGCTTTCTTGGCTATTTGAAGGATTTAAGATGACAATGCCTATGTTAGTTGCATAAATTTTAAAATTTTGTAAGAAATTATTTTAACCTTAGTAATCTGTCACCTTTCTGTTTTTTACCTGAAAAAATAGTTACTAGACTATTGTTTGCCATACCAGGAAGCTAGAAGAGCTCTGTGCCCAGCTATTCACGAAGAACAGGCTGTGTAAAATCTATGAGGAAATGTGCTTTGGCTTTGTGTTTAGCTTTTGTTTTAAGGAAGCAGGGGTTGAAACAAATTATGTGGAATTCATAAAATTTATGTAAACTAAGTATTTCTAAAAGTATTATTAACGGGGCTGGTGAGATGGCTCAGTGGGTAAGAGCACCCGACTGCTCTTCTGAAGGTCTGGAGTTCAAATCCCAGCAACCACATGGTGGCTCACAACCATCTGTATCTTCTGGAGTGTCTGAAGACAGCTACAATGTACTTACATATAATAAATAAATAAATCTTTAAAAAAAAAAAAAAAGTATTATTAACAATGATTAAAGCCTTGGTGGTGTTTAAATTTAAATATATTAAGTAGAAGACTGGGTTTAGGCTTTCTGGTTGGGGTTAATCAAAAGAAAGAGAAGGCAAAAGAATAAAAAGGGAGAAGGTGTGGAAAAGGGAAAATTCACAAGAATGTGTAGAAGGAAATCAGAGGAAGGAAGAAAGGGAAAGGAAGAATGATGATAATCCTCCGGTAAAGAGAAAGGACTTGAACTGACAACAGTATCCACTACTGACTCGGAATTATTATTGAATCAACACCGCTCCCACTCCACCCCTTTTACAAGACACTCCTCATGCTGAGGTGGGACCTTTGCAGTATTCTAAACACAGATCCTTACAACCACAGGCAACTCTCACACCTCACTAAAGGAGCTTCTTTTTGAGGCAGATGAAAATTGTAACAAGTAGTGATCAAAGTGAACAGAATATGTGGCAATGAGATATATCACCCCAACTTGTACATTTACAGTGCAACCCCTGGACTTATGGCTTACAGAGCATCACAGAAGAAGCAGAAGGAGCCTAGGTCCACAATGCCTACGGTAAGACATTGCCTTCTAGGCATGAATGAGAAATGGCATTCATGCAATCTTCATAATATTGCTGCCCAAACAAGACTTGAATAATGATAACATCTGTCAATATGCCAATGGCAATGGGAGAAATTTCACTATGACCAACTCCTAGATAGATGACGGTTACAGAGAGAGAGAGAGAGAGAGAGAGAGAGAGAGAGAGAGAGAGAGAAAGAGAGAGAGAGAAACTTTATTTCCAAAGATTGTACCATGATGTTATCCAATCCTTAAGCAGTCACTTCTAAACTTATGTACATACTAGCACCAATAAATTGACACAGTATGTTATGTGTGTGTGTGTGTGTGTAGTTTTTAAAGAGGTGATAAATTCGAGAGGGGTGAGCTGAAAGGAAGAGAAGGAGGGCTCTAAATTATATGTGCAGAGTTCTATCAGACCTTCAAAGAAGATCTAATCCCAGTTCTTCACAAACTATTCCACAAAATAGAAACAGAAGGTACTCTACCCAACTCATTCTATGAAGCCACAATTACTCTGATACCTAAACCACACAAAGACCCAACAAAGATAGAGAACTTCAGACCATTTTCCCTTATGAATATCGATGCAAAAATACTCAATAAAGTTCTCGCTAACCGAATCCAAGAACACATCAAAACAATCATCCATCCTGACCAAGTAGGTTTCATCCCAGGGATGCAGGGATGGTTCAATATACGGAAATCCATCAAAGTAATCAGTATATAAAAAAACTCAAAGACAAAAACCACATGGATCATCTCGTTAGATGCTGAGAAAGCATTTCACAAAATCCAACACCCCTTCATGATAAAAGTCTTGGAAAGATCAGGAATTCAAGGCCCATACCTAAACATAATAAAAGCAATCTACAGCAAACCAGTAGCCAACATCAAAGTAAATGGTGAGAAGCTGGAAGCAATCCCACTAAAATCAGGGACTAGACAAGGTTGCCCACTTTCTCCCTACCTATTCAACATTGTACTTGAAGTCCTAGCCAGAGGAATTCGACAACAAAAGGAGATCAAGGGGATACAAATTGGAAAGGAAGAAGTCAAAATACCACTTTTTGCAGATGATATGATATGATAGTATATATAAGTGACCCTAAGAATTCCACCAGAGAACTCCTAAGCCTGATAAACAGCTTCAGTGAAGTAGCTGGATATAAAATTAACTCAAACAAGTCAATGGCCTTTCTGTACACAAAGGATAAACAGGCTGAGAAAGAAATTAAGGAAACAACACCCTTCTCAATAGTCACAAATAATATAAAATACCTTGGTGTGACTCTAAGGAAGTGAAAGATCTGTATGGTAAGAACTTCAAGTCTCTGAAGAAAGAAATTAAAGATCTCAGAAGATGGAAAGATCTCCCATGCTCAGGAATTGGCAGGATCAATATAGTAAAAATGGCTATCTTGCCCAAAGCAATCTACAGATTCAATGCAATCCCCATCAAAATTCCAACTCAATTCTTCAACAAATTAGAAAGGGCAATCTGCAAATTCATCTGGAATAACAAAAAACCTAGGATAGCAAAAACTATTCTCAAGGATAAAAGAACCTCTGGTGGAATCATCATGCCTGACCTAAAGCTTTAACTACAGAGCAATTGTGATAAAAACGGCATGGTACTGGTATAGCGACAGACTAGTAGACCAATGGAATAGAATTGAAGACCCAGAAATGAACCCACACACCTATGGTCACTTGATCTTCGACAAGGGAGCTAAAACCATCCAGTGGAAAAAAGACAGCATCAACAAATGGTGCTGGCACAACTGGTGGTTATCATGTAGAAGAATGCGAATTGATCCATTCCTATCTCCTTGTACTAAGGTCAAATCTAAGTGGATCAAGGAGCTCCACATAAAACCAGAGACAGTGAAACTTATAGAGGAGAAAGTGGGGAAAAGCCTCGAAGATATTGGCACAGGGGAAAAATTCCTGAATTTTTCCTGAACAATTGGCTTGTGCTGTAAGATCGAGAATTGACAAATGGGACCTCATGAAACTGCAAAGCTTCTGTAAGGCAAAAGACACCGTCAATAAGACAAAAAGGCCACCAATAGATTGGGAAAGGATCTTTACCTATCCTAAATCAGATAGAGGACTAATATCCAATATATATAAAGAACTCAAGAAGGTGGACTCCAGAAAATCAAATAACCTCATTAAAAAATGGGGCTCAGAGCTAAACAAAGAATTCTCACCTGAGGCATACCGAATGGCTGAGAAACACCTGAAAAAATGTTCAGCATCCTTAATCATCAGGGAAATGCAAATCAAAACAACCCTGAGATTCCATCTCACACCAATCAGAATGGCTAAGATCAAAATATCAGGTGACAGTAGATGCTGGTGGAATTGCAAGCTTGTACAACCACTCTGGAAATCAGTCTGGCGGTTCCTCAGAAAATTGGACATGGTACTACCAGAGGATCCCGCAATACCTCTCCTGGGCATATATCCAGAAGATGTTCCATCTAGTAAGAAAGAAACATGCTCCACTATGTTCATAGCAGCCTTATTTATAACAGCCAGAAGCTGGAAAGAACCCAGATGCCCCTCAACAGAGGAATGGATACAAAAAATGTGGTACATTTACACAATGGAGTACTACTCAGCTATTAAAAAGAATGAATTTATGAAATTCCTAGGCAAATGGTTGGACCTGGAGGGCATTATCCTGAGTGAGGTAACCCAATCACAAAAGAACTCAAATGATATGTACTCACTGATAATTGGATATTAGCCCTGAAACTTAGAATACCCAAGATAAAAGTTACAATTTGCAAAACACATGAAACTCAAGAAGAACGAAGACCAAAGTGTGGACACTTTGCCCCTTCTTAGAATTGGGAACAAAACACCCATGGAAGGAGTTACAGAGACAAAGTCTGGAGCTGAGACAAAAGGATGGACCATCCAATGACTGCCATATCCAGGGATCCATCCCATAATCAGCCTCCAAACACTGACACCATTGCATACACTAGCAAGATTTTGCTGAAAGGACCCAGATATAGCTGTCTCTTGTGAGACTATGTCGGGGCCTAGCAAACACATAAGTGGATGCTCACAGTCAGCTATTGGATGGATCACAGGGCCCTCAATGGAGGAGCTAGAGAAAGTACCCAAGGAACTAAAGGGATCTGCAACCCTATAGGTGGAACAACATTATGAACTAACCAGTACCCAGGAGCTCTTGATTCTAGCTGCATATGTATCAAAAGATGGCCTAGTTGGCCATCACTGGAAAGAGAGGCCCATTGGACTTGCAAACTTTACATGCCCCAGTACAGGGGAATGCCAGGGCCAAAAAGTGGGAGTGGGTAGGTAGGGGAGTGGGGGGAGGGTATGAGGGACTTTTGGGATAGCATTGGAAATGTAAATGAGGAAAATACCTAATTAAAAAAAAAGAAAACACGCAATCCAGTTAATATAATTACAAGCTATGTGCCTAGATTGGGCAGATACAACACTATACTAACTTATTCCCCAGCTATAAGAACCCCTTCCTACTTACAGGTTCTCCTGGCCACGTGGTTCTGGTCTATTGTGCTTCCTCCTCCTGCATCCTCTCTCCTTCCCCTCTTGTCTTCTTCTCCTTCTCTACCTGCCCCCACTATTGAGCCCCCAGTCCCAACTTTCCCCTTCACTACCCAATCACAGACTCTAGCCTTTATTGATCAGTTAAAATGGGGAGAAGGTTCACATGAGATCACCTGAGTAGCTGATGGACTGCTGGGGCAGGCCTCCTGAAGAAGCAAAATTAACATCAGAATATGAACAGCATCTGGCCAACCCACAATAGGACTGAAAAAAAAAAAAGAGTATTGGATAAGAGTGTTGAAACGAGAGTGCAGTGCATGGGAAATTACTGGATAGAAGAGGGGATGGGGGACTTCACAGGACATCGTGGGGCCTAAGGGAGAGAAAGCCCAGATGAAGAAAGGAATGAGCAACTGAAGAATGTCAGTGCCTGGGGCTCCTTGTGCTCAGACAGAGGAGGCAGCCTCATGTGGCTGGAAAACATGGACAGAACGCAGAAAAGCCCCTTCTAGAGGGCATGAAGGGCCTTGAACGCCACAGCAAACGCTTGGGATTTCTATCTGTCAGTCATTCTGAGCCCAGGAGCACCATGATTTGTTCTGTCTTTCCTAGGAGAGGTCCTGGGAATAGAAGGAAACCATAAAAATAAAGTAATTAATTTAAATATTTAAAAATAATTGGAGATGGAAAGAAAGTTAAGTTTAGCCTATTATATAAAGGAAAAGCCATCACTATTACAGAAAAGAGAATCTGTTTGAATAAAAAGGTTGTCACACATGCATGTGGTATGGCATGCCTATGTATCTACAGCTTGGGAAGCTAAGGCAGAAGAGTGAAGAGTTTGAGACCAGCCTGAGCTACATACTGAGACCTTGTCTCAAAAATAAAAACAAAAGAGCAGAAAAGAGAAGAAAGAGACAAGAGGGGGAAGAAAAAAGATGGGAGGGAAGGGGACTGCTTTCAAGTAGGGGTAGCTCTTATAAATTAATGGTTGACATTAATTGTAAACAGTGCCAAAATTTACAGAAAGGGTAAGAACATGAAAGCTAAATAAAGATTGGGGATTTGAATGTAAGAAAAACAATTTGGCTTATGTTCGACCTCACATACTTCCTGTAACAGGCTGGCTCTGCTCTATTTTACAAGCACTAGAAACAAGTAGTTACTAGTGCTTGTATGATACAGAATATGTTTTGGAAAGCAAAATGCTTTTCTTTAATGCTTCAGACTCATGAACATATATGAACTCATGAATTCTGGAGAACATATAATTTGACTATTTTATTACTTCCTTGTTGGAGGAGGTGCTCTTTGTAATAAAAAGGCATTTGTCTCAGGCTACTGTCTTAAATTTATTTTTCTTTTTGAGTTCAGAATATATGGTTTGACTAGAAAATTGAAGATAGAATGCTCTTTTAATTTAAAAAAAAGCATCTGACAAAAGATAATAGTAACAAAAATATAGTTACAGAGAACTAGCACCTTCCACATTAGCAGGACAGCTACTGGAAGTAGAGCTAGAAACAAGAAATTGGGGACAAAGGTTATTGCCCCACTTGTACAGGACCACGTGGGCTTTGGTCTTTGCTCTCATAAAGCTGCCATCTACACATCATTACAGACTGCTTTGCAGATGGTGCATGGTACATGCATTTTTCCACTTCCGGACCCAGCTATAAAAAAAGAGTCACAATAATTTCCAGCACAGAAACACTGGAGATACTGTCAGAGTGACAGGCTAGGTGTCTGCTGAGGTCCACAGATGTCCATTCCCTGACTGCAATCTTCTTGCTGTGTTCCCATGGCAGAAGGAATACCGGAGCTCTCAGGGTCTCTTTTCTAAGGCTAGAACCACACTCATGAGTACTCCATGAGGGATACACACTTATGACTTGATAATCTGACAAACGCTCATAATCACATTAACCTGTGGTCCCAGTTTCCACACACAGATTTCAAGAGGACATAAACATTCACTCTACAGCACAGAGTAGTATTTCAGTGGCTTAATCTCAAAACTGAGGAAGAAGTCTGAGTGTCTGGGTCTTTGGAGAAGGCTGGCCGGGGGCTAATGCTGACAATGTAGAAGCAGCAGATAGGTTCCTGGTCAAGGCTTAGGCTGAGTAGATTGCTCCATGTATTTCCTAAGAAATACACTTCTAGAAAGCTATGTGAGGACTGGTAAAATGGCTCAGAGAGAGAAAATAAAAAAAGCATGTACCACATAAACCTAAAGACCTGAGTGCAATCCCAGATCTCATGCAAAGGTAAAAAGAACCAATTCCACAAAGTTGTCCTGATCTTCACACATGTGCCATAATATGTATGTGCCCACACATTCATCAGACACTATACACACAATAAAATTAATAATATATGAATGGCATATTTTAGTATATTGGATCTTATACAAACTGCACTACAGATAACTTACATTAGTGTAGCAATCTCTTTGCTTGTTATTTAGACTAATGCACACATTGGCCAATATGATGTGAGAAGTATAATCTCTATTGTTCATATGAGAAAAGTGAAGCTCCCAGAAGAATGGAGGGGTGACATACCAGCATCAGAGGAGTTTACAGAAGAGCCTGAGTACCACCTGCTTATGGTCCAGAGAAGGGGCTTTCAACATGAGAGATGAGTGGCAGAGCTAGTTGGCACCCAATGGGCAGGAAGTGAGGGCTGCAGAAGCTCAGAGAAGAGAAGTGGAACCAAGGTGGATGTGGAAGGCAACCTGAGCAATGTAGGTGTTCCCTGAAAAGCTGTATGAGATCCGTGCCATGACTAGCTTAGGAACAGAAAAACCAAAAGCACAGTTTTGTGCTATCTTTTTTGGTCTCACCTAATATGTAAACCATCCCTTTGTCTTGTATCCAGTCTGTATCTGTCACCCACCCATGTGTAGCTCTATCACTGTCTTTGTCTCAAATCTACTGTCACTGCAGCTGTGTTCAGATGACCCTTGCATAGAAGCCCATTGCTGCCAGAGTGCTTGTGTTTTCTGGCTCCCTTTACCTTACTGTGGAGTGGCACTGCCATCTCACATCATCACAGGAAAAACTGTGCATGTAATATTTTAAGGGGAAAACAGCCTGTTTGCATTACTTTTACTGTAGCATACAGTTAAACATTGTTGTTAACCTGTTATTGTGTTTAATTTAAGGACTAAAGCTTATCATCAATATTCATGCACAGAAAAACAGCATGCATAAAGCTTAGTGCTATTCCACAGGAGTCTCATCATGCATTTCCCATGAATAAGGGACTACTATTGCTACTAAAGGACAGAGTACCGTACAAAAATACATACTGAACACACTTACCAGACTTAATGTTTGTGCACACACACAGTCCAAAAGAAGAAAATGAAAGCCTCATTTAACCAAAGCCTCCTTAGTAAATGTGTTTTCCACATATGTAGAATTTTCAGCCAACTAAAACTTAAGTACCAAAATATTTTTAGTTAAAGCTGTTTTATATGGGAATATTTCTACAATGAGATAATCCCTATAAAGCATAGAACACAAGTACTGGCACATAGAGTTCAATAAGTGTTATTAATTTTTAATGTTATTTAAGTGTATTATGTAAGTGCCTGCCTTAGGAAAACAGAGTAAACAGTATAATTACTCCTCTTGATCACCCAAGGTCATCATAAATAGTAATTACTTAATGAGGCTGTGAGCACAAGGACATCTTGGAAGTTACCAGGAATGCTGGGGTTGTTGGCTCCTGTATAAAAATGTGAGGGATGGCTAATGGTGAGACTGGCTGTCAGCTAACTACTACTACTACTACTACTACTACTACTACTACTACTACTACTACTAACTACTACTACTAGTACTACTACTACTACTACTACTACTACTACTACTACTACTACTAACTATTACTCACTCTATCAAGCTGTCAGTTCTTATGGCTGTCAGTGTGCCTGCACTGGCTATTTCTCACCTCATCATTTCCTAACACTAAGCATCTCTGAGTTGAGACACTGAGCTAATTAAGTATTGGAAATACATACAAACAAGGACTGGTCTGTTTAACCTACCTCTACCCATTTCCTGATTGTTCGGAAACCCTGAAGTTTCCAGAGTGAAGTCTGTGAGTCTATCCAGCTGTGATGCTGCATACCTATAATAACAGCAATCAAGAGGCTGAGGCAGGAGGATAGAAAGCTTGAGGCCAGCCTGAGCTACATAGAGATACTCTGTCTCATAAAATAAAATAAAGGAAGAGGTAAGAGACCCACCTGCCCTCCGACCTTTCCCATGCCCTCAGTTTGGATGTCAGGAACACCTAACTAAGAAGATCCCCCAAATCATATGGGTAGTATCTTAGTTGGGGTTTTTACTCTCATGAAGGGACACCACGGACATAGCAACTCTTATAAAGGAAAATATTTAGTTAAGGTTGGCTTACAGTTAATAGGTTTAGTCCATTATCATCATGGTGGGAAGCACGGTGGCATGCAGGCAGACATGAATGGTGCTGGAGAGGAAGCTGAGACTTCTACATCTGGATTAGCAGGCATCAAGAAGAGAAAGGCAACAACTAGGCCTGGCTTGAGCATCTGAATCTCAAAGTCAACCTGACACTGACAAACTTCCTTAAAAAGGCCACACTTCCTAATAGTGCCACTCCTTATGGGCCTATGGGGGCCATTTCATTCAGACTGTCACAGGTAGAAATAAAATATGAGTGTGATTGTTAGCCACTGTCACAGTGTGGGATGTACTGTATGAGAGAAGAAGCTACTTTCAGTAAGTTTTGTTTTTTTTAATCAATGTTTCCTTCACACTTACATGAGACAGCCAGAACAGATTATGGTTTAAACTATACGTGGCCATTTCACCCACTTCTGATTACATTCACATTTGTTGGTAAACTGTCTTCTTACAAAGTGGAAACTATGTAAGACAACCAGGCCCCTAGAGATTCGTGAGGTTTGAGTTTATGGAGATGATGAAGCAGCAATAGCAGCGGATGAAATAGCTGACATTCTCAGGCACAAATTTGAAGAGGGAGCAGAAAGACAGTGCTTCATATCCCAGAATCCTCGGCCTTATCCCAATGGTCCTCAAGCTTCCTAACATGGCGACTTTAATACAGTTCCTCGTGTTGTGTTGACCCCAACCCTACGCTTATTTTAGTTGCTACTTCATAACTCTAGGTTTTGCTACTGTTATAAATCTGATATCTGGGCAGCTATGACTGCAAGACTTAAGTAGTTTGCACAAATGTTCACATGTCTCTTCCTTTGTCCCTATCCTTTAGAATGCAGAGTTGACATTTAATCAAGATTCTAGAGAAATTAAAGCCCCCATGCTGCTGTGCAGGACTTGTGGTAGATCCTTGCCTAGCCTAGCCTTTTCTCTTATTCTTTTAGCCACATCCTTTAATCACATCTTCTGAGAAAAGACTTACGCATTTGATTCTTCTGATATCACACAGGTGCAGGCAGGAAGCAGGAAGGGCCATGGTGACTGCTAGTGGAGAACAGGCCCATTATTGATGGTAGTAGTGGTGTGAGGTCTGGTCATTTCAGTTCTTCCTGAGGATGCTATTTTAAAGAAATCTCTTTCTCATGATTTTCACGTGTAAGACATAGACCAGCAGCTGGTGTATTAGTGACATGTCATGGCCTCACTCTACACATAGGTATAGGGGAGTTCACAGGTTGTGGATGTGGTAAAAGAGACTGTTGGTGGGTAGTAGGTGTGAGAACCACAGTCTATTGTTTCCAACAAGATCCCTATTTCTATTTTTCTTCCACAGTACTAAATGACTCATTCCCACTGTTTCATTTTCTCTTTGTTAAAGTTTATGTTTTTTTCCTGTTGAACTTGTCTAAAAGGATGCAGTATTCCTAGAGAAGTCTATTTTCTTTTCTTTTCTTTTCTTTTTCTCTTTTCTTTTCCAGACAGGGTTTCTCTGTGTAGCCCTGGATTTCCTGGAACTCACTCTATAGACTAGGCTGGCCTTGAACTCAGAAATCTGCCTGCATCTGCCTCTGCCTCTGCCTCCCAAGTGCTGAGATTAAAGGCATGAGCCATGACTGCCCAGCTGCTGAGAAGTCTATTTTCTATTGTCACCTTGTGTCCAGGACACCTTAAGTAAGACACAAGTGGAAGACAGCACTGGGGGTACCCTCTGGTGGCTTCTACTGAACTGATTTCATATAATGAGGTGATGATGAAAGACTAACTCTGAGAAAGGTACTATACTGTGTACAGTAAATTTCCTTTAAACAAATGTTCATTTGTGGTACTTATTTTATTTGAAAATTTTTATAATAGTTTTTAAACATAATTTTAGTTTAATTTAATAGTTATATTGTATATTATATATAAATAAATTTTTAAAATAAAAGAAAATAAAAATTAAATTTAAAAAGTTTTCATGATCTTTAATTTTAAAAGAAAAATTGTTTCTGGGTGATTGAATCTTTGAAGCACACTTTTGGTAGCCAATTCCCGATGTGATCAGTACTCTAGCTGAAGGATGGGATGTGCAAACTTGCTCAACTACATGTCTTTTATATGACTGTCCTCCCACACAAAAGGGAATATTCTGATCTGTAGGTTAGGTGCTAATTAAGGCATCTAGGTAACACATTATCTTCTTCAAATAGCCATAGAGCCTTTTGATATCTCAAGTAAATTTCAACTACCTTCTAAGGGAGGGGAGACAAGAATTCTTCTCCATTTTTTGGCAAGAGTTTTATATTTATAGTCTTAATACAATTTCAGTATCACTATATCCATAATTTAGTTAATATACTTAAATTTAATTTTCTGATAATGAACAAATTTATAGTAGACTAAGATGACTAGAAGGAAGAAATACGCACTGCACTTAACAACAGTTTTCAACAGCAGACTCTGTTAACTGTGAATGTGTGCATCCGAAAGCTGCTCTCTTAATTTGCTGATACAAAATTAATTGCTGAGCACACTCCAGAGAAATAACACTTTTTGTTTTTGTTTTTGTTTTTTTTTTGTTTTTTGAGACAGGGTTTCTCTGTGTAGCCCTGGCTGTTCTGGAACTCACTCTGTAGACCAGGCTGGCCTCGAACTCAGAAATCCGCCTGCCTCTGCCTCCCAAGTGCTGGGATTAAAGGCATGTGCCACCATGCCTGGCTGAAATAACACTTTTTAATTTAATGTTTGCTAGTGAAAATTTCATGAAATAACAAATTGGAAAGGTGATTTCCTGTATAATGTGCTTCCTGTGAGTCAGCTGGTCAAGAAGTGATTGATACTCAGCAGTCACAACAAGGTAATTGTTGTTACCCTCAATGCATGTCAAATTGTGTAGTGATAGCAAGAACTCAGATGCATCCACCTTACAGTGTAAGTCACCTCAGATGTTTTACAATATTCAATATAATGTTGATTCTAAGAAAACACATTGAATTATTAGACAATTGTGATCTCTGAATGCACATTACAGACCAGAATTCATTACCTGTTCACCAGACATTACCAAGGAAAAACAGTGCAAGACCACAGAGACCAATCACAATTCATGCTTTACATGATGTAGAAGAACACAGGAGGGAAAGCTTTAAGGAAAACACACAGGACTTTTCTCTCCCTGACCATCACTAAGGAAATGGAAAGGCACTCTGGTCATTGTGTGTTCTTCCTATGAAACTTCCAAATTCTGAAGAAGCTTGGAATTAAACATTTTGAAAACTAATAGTCACATAACAGGGATCTTTCTGGAACTGCTTCAATGCGTCAGCAGCAGATCCCATATTCTGATGCTCTGTTGAATGGCAAGGAGGTGGACATGGAGGATGGTCTAGAAAGACTGCCATGTGAATCTTAAAGATACTCATCTCTACCCTATCCAATATGTGTCTGTGTTTAAATAAACGCTATCAGAAGCTAGAGGGAAGCACCTTAGGACCCTCTCTTGCATCTCATAACACAATGGAGTTGGTTCTCTTTGCCCAAGGATCATTAAATATGTTAGAGCATCTCCTGGAGTCCTTATCTGGCTTGAGAGGGCCTTTACTGTGCTTTAAACTCTAGTCCCTCTTGGTCATTTTGGTGCCTCTTATTGTCTCAAGTGGAACAGACTGCTTTAGAACTAATGCCTAGGCTTACTCCATATCTCTATAGTATGGGCTTCCAGGAGCTAACAGAAGTGGAGGCATGACTGTACTCTCTGAGTCTACTCCTCAATATTTTCACCACCTTAGCAATTTCCCAAAGATTAGACAGTTAATTTGTGACTCAGGGTTCCACATCCATGGATTTCTGCTTGAAAAACCTGGGCATGATATACACACCTATAATCTCAGCCTTCAAGAGGTAGAGGTAGGAGGATTTTCAATCCAAGACTACCCTGGGCTACATGTGAGATTCACTGTCCTCATGGAAGAAAAAGAAATGGAAAGGAAAAGAAGTTGTAGAAGGATATAGATGAGGAAAAATGGAAGGAGAGAGGAGGAGGAAGAAGAGACTATTTTTAAAAATGTTATTTCTGTATCAAACATGTGGAGATCTATTTGCTTGTTTTAATTTCCTAATAATTCAATGTGTTTTCTTAGAATCAACATTGTATTGAATACTGTAAAACATCTAAGTTGATTTATGGTGTAAGGAGGATGTGTCTGGATTCTATGCTATTACTACACAATTTTACATAGGAGACCTGGCCATCCCCAAATGTGATACTGAAGAGGCCTGGAATCAAGGTCCCATGTATACAGAGAACTGACTTTATGCTGACTGTTAACTACACCTTACAGAAATTGTCAAGGTGATAATCAGAATCTAGGGGAAGATTCATTAATACAGATGAGTCTGGCCCATGTATGGTTACACATGGTCAGTGTCAGGGAGGTGTCACAGGGTCAAACAGTGATCACCAAGAGCCCTCCCATCTTGTCTTTTAGTTAGCCTGTTCTATAACAAGAGGTATCCAGATGAAAAAGAAAGCAAAACCCAGAGACAATACCTTTCATTGCTCTCTGCTTTTTAACTTCTTTCTGAAAACATCTGTTGGGAGGCCACCTACAAAAAGTACATTAAACAGCATCTAACATAAACCTGACCAATCTCTCCCCTTCTGTGCACAGCAAGTACCCATTACTTACAGTGCAGTAGTACTTTTCAAGGGAGGACACAAGGAGAAAGGTGGGATTCATTTCTCCTGCTAGTCATAGGTCAGCCTATTTGTGGTCTGATGAAGCAAGATTTTTTTCTATTCAAAGCAATAAAATATCTATTACTGTGTGCTAAGAATCAGAGCTTTTGCTCAGTGCTTTCTTCTTTTTAAAGATTTTATTTATTTTATGTATGTTTGTACACTGCCATTGTCTTCAGACACACCAGAAGAAGGCATCAGATTACATTACAGATGGTTGTGAGCCACCAAGTGGGAGCTGGAAATTAACTCAGGACCTCTAGAAGAACAATCAGTGCTCTTAACTGCTGAGCTAGCTCTCCAGCCTTTGCCCAGGGGTTTCAATACCTGCCCAGTAACTTGAGTTTAGATATGATCATGAATAGAATCCCTATGATGGCACAAATGGCTTCATAGGGACAAGTAGAGAAACCTCATTATCACATTTGCTCTGCCTCACTAGGTGATGCCCTCATCATGTTATGATGTAGCAAGAGGGCCCTGATCAGATACTGTTAGTGTGTTCTTTAAACTCCCAGTCTCCACAGTCATGAGCCCAACAAATCTATTTTCTTTAAAATATTACTTAGGCTGTGGCATGTGGTTATAATTACAGAAAATGAACTAAAATAGTATCTTTTGTTTTGTTTTCTAGTCAACTTGAGTATCGAAACTTTGAGGGATATAAATATAAATTTAAAGAATTTATTTAGGGCCAGTGAAATGTCTCAGTGGGTTGATGATCTGAGTTCTTGCCCCAGAATAGATATGGTGGAAGAAGAGAACTAACTTCTGAATGTTGTCCTCTTGTCTCTACATGTGCACCATAGTACTCGCATGTGTGCAAGTAGGTACACCCACCCACACAAGTAAATAAATATTTTAAAGTTACTGTATTTTGTAACATTTAACTCAACAATATTAATAAACATATTTATTGATTAAGCTACGCTGTATCATAAAGCACATGCAGTGCTGTATTCACTCAATAATATTAACTCTTCTACTTTTGTTTCCAGTTTTATATTAACTTTTCATGTGACTATTGGCAAAAGGTATTTTTATAATTTCTACTGTCAATGTTGAGCCTCTTAAAAGCATTCTAAAGTCCATGACTTTTGTGTCTGACCTCTATTGAAGGCTGTGGCCATGCCAACTAGAAAACGAGTTCAAATTACAAACTTCCATTGACTGGAAAATAAGCTCAAATAAGCTGCTACCTTATGATTGACTAAGAAAGATGATTTCTTTCATTAATCCTATCATAAGCTTCAGAATTTGAACAATTACCCCTTTCTTAATTGGTGTTTAAAGTCGGTGTACAGTGACTTTCAACAGTTCCAATGTGAAGTCCTTATACTCATTATTAATCCTTTCTCAAGTGGATTTCCTTTTATAGTTTTTAAATGATTTAAGTGGCCTCTGTTAGCACCCTAAACTGACATTACTAGAGGTGTTTTTAGAGTTAAATGTCCAAAATAATTTACCTGTGATCACATTCTACATTGTGAATCTTTGTAGTGATTTGACATTCGATGCTTCTTCCTGATGAGTAAACTTTAGGAGAGGAAAAGCAACATTGTCTTCTCATAGCAGACACAGATGTGGTCATTGTCGATCATCACAAGGACAGACTATTGAGCTTCTTGACTTGGGTGCTGAGAACAGAACACAGGCCCTCTAAAAGATCAGCAACTGCTCTTAATTTTTTAGTCATTTCTCCAGCCCCCAAATGTGGGTATATTAAAA
Source organism: Mus musculus (assembly GCF_000001635.26). NCBI lineage: Eukaryota > Metazoa > Chordata > Mammalia > Rodentia > Muridae > Mus > Mus musculus. The sequence goes on along the minus strand of NC_000068.7, from coordinate 181,873,911 downwards.
AAAAAAATAAAAACTGGACAAATCCCTGCTGAGTAAGGTAAAATAAAAATATTACTAAAATAAAGTAGAGAGTAAAAGAGACAGAAGGTAAAAAGGCAAGCGAATGATTGCCTGCCAACAAACACATTCAGGTTGGCTGTCATTCTTTCCTTAGGTGTCCATTATATTCTGCTTTCCATAGTGTGTAATAGATATAGTTACTTGGAGCCTTTTTATAAAGAAGCTGTCTTTTTTCCCCCTAATTTGAAGCTCCTGGAAATTTCTCTTTGTATTTGATGTTTTGTTATTTCTCTGACAAAAGCAGCTCATTTAGTTTTCTTTATATATGACTCATGAATTGTTTCTTCAAACATTGCTTTTATTCACTCCTTGCTATTCTCTTCTCTTTATTTTATGTGTTTTGTTAGCCATTTCATATATCTATGGATCTATGCTCCATTTTAATTGCACTTGTATGTGCATCTCTCTCTCTCTCTCTCTGTGTGTGTGTGTGTGTGTGTGTGTGTGTGTGTGTGTAAACCTCAGAAGTCCATGTTGAAACCAGAAGATGACTTGAGGAAGTTAGTTCTCTCCTTTCACCATATGTGTCCCACGAATTGAACTCGGGTCATTAGACTTGGTGGCAAATGGCTTTAGCTGAGCCACTTGCTGTCCCTGATTAAACACTTTATTGCACCAGGATTTTTTTTCCAAGGCAGGATTTCACTGTGTAGCCTTGACTTACTGAAACTCGCTTTGTAGATCATGGTGGCCTCAAACTCAGAGACATCCACCTGCCTCTGCTTCTGGACTGCTGGGATTAAAGACGTGCCACATCACCTGGCTACAACGAGATCCTTAATTCTTAAATTTATTGCTTATTTTACAGCCAAAACATGACTCAGTTGCAAATACTTACCTGATAATGACATACATTTTATTACTAGAATATATTTTATGCAGACAGGAACTGTAAAATGTTGACATAAATCCATGAGCCTATGACTTTAATAGGACTACCCATTTCTTAGGGGACACTCACTAAAGCCCATAGAAGTCTTTTTTTGAAATATGTTAACCATTTCTAAACTAAAGCACTTAGTTGTAGTATTAAAAAGAATTTGAAAATTATGAGTCTTTTTCCCTTGTGTGTTGATTGACATATTGAACCAGCACTACATCTCTGGAATAGACCAGCTTAATCATGTTAAGTGACTTTTTGAGATATTATTGAATCAAGTTTGCAAGTATTTTTTAAAGAAATTTTGCATATATGTATACTTGTTTTGGACATTGGTCAGTAATTTTTTATTTTGTTTTTTTACCTTGTTTTAGTATCAGGCTAATACTAGTTTCATAAAGAGTTTGATAATATAGCCTTCCTTTGCTATTTAGTAGAATAGTTTGAGAAGCATTTGTGTTAGTATTTCATTAAGTCTGGTAATTTTTAAATTAGTAGATATTTGATTACTGCTTCACTTTTATTGCTTTCTACAAAGCTGCTAAATTTTAAAAATATCTTCATAATTTACTTTTCGTAAGTACTATACATCTAGAAATCTATGTTTTCAGAGTTTTCCAATTCATTGGTGTCTTAGTCAGGGTTTCTATTCCTGCACAAACATCAGACCAAGAAGCAGTTTGGGGAGGAAAGGGTTTATTCAGCTTACACTTCCACACTTCTGTTCATCACCAAGGAAGTCAGGACTGGAAACTCAAGCAGGTCAGAAAGCAGGAGCTGACACAGAAGCCATGGAGGGATGTTCTTTACTGGCTTGCTTCCCCTGGCTTGCTCAGCCTGCTCTCTTATAGAACCAAGACTACCAGCCCAGAGATGGCACCACCCACAAGGGGATCTCCCCTCTTGATCACTAATTGAGAAAATGCCCTACAGCTGGATCTCGTGGAGGCATTTCCCCAGCTGAAGCTCCTTTCTTTGTGATAACTCCAGCCTGTGTCAAGTTGACACACAAAAGTAGCCAGTACAATTGGAATATTTGATTTTTAAGGTAAGACCTAGCAATTTTTCTAAATTTTATTAATGTGTGTGGTAATAACTCTCCTTACTCTCCAGGTTATTAGCTTTGAGATATTTCACCATGATTTTTTTATTAAATTGTTTTGAGAATTTTATATGTGAATACTATATTTATCTCATTCTCATTCCTCCCTTTCCCCCAAACTCCTCCTACTTACTCAAATTCACACCATCTTTTTTGCTTTCATTTCTTCTCTCTAACCCTAACACTAAACCCCCAACCCTAAACCATAACAGCAAACTCAACCCTAACCCTAACAACCCTAATAATTAACCCAACTATTAACCTTAACCCTAACCTCCTAGCCCCCTAACAATACCCTAACACCCTAAAAACACCCTAACACCCTAACCCTAATCCCCCAACCCTAACCCCCTAGCCCCAAACCCTAACAACCCTAACACTAACAACCTTAACCCTAACCCCCTAGCCCTACCTTATCCCCTAACCTCAAACCCTAACCCCCTAGCCCTACCCTAATCCCCTAACCCTAATCCCTAACCTCAAACCCTAACCCCCTAGCCCCAAACCCCTAACCCTAACCCAAAACCTAACCCTAACCCCCTAACCCCAAACCCTAACAACCCTAACCCTAACCCCCTAGCCCTACCCTAACCCCCTAACCTCAAACCCTAACCCCTAGCCCTAACCCTAAACCCTAACCTAACCCTTACCCCTTAACCCTAACCCATAGCCCTAGCCCTAAACCCTAACAACCCTAACGCTTACCCTACCCCCAACCCTAAAACCCTAACTTTAAACCCGAACCCTAACCCCCCTAACCCTAAACCCTAAAACCCTAACCCCAACCCTAACTCCCTAACCCCCCTAACTCTAACCCTAACCCTTAATTTTAACCCTTAAGATAGGAAAAGAACTCAGGGTAGGGTTGGGAAGATGAAATATGTGGGTAAAAGGCTCGGTATCGCAAACCTGTTTGATACCCAGAACCCACAAAAAGAAATGCAGATAACCAACTCCACAAAGTTGTCCTCTGATCTATGCATGAGTGTCGTGACATGTACTCATCACTACCCACTACCACACTTATATGCACTAATAATTTTTTAAAAGATTAATTTAATGTGTATGAGTACACCGTTGCTGTCTTCAGACACACCAGAAGAGGGCATCGGATCCCATTACAGATGGTTGTGAGCAATTGTGTGGCTGCTGTGAACTGAACTAACCCTAACTCTAGAAGAGCAGCCAGTGCTCTTATACCACTGAGCCATCTCTCTAGTCCAATAATAAGTTTTAACACATGACCTTTGAGTTTAACTTTTCCCAGCTGTAAGTCTATAACTCACAAAGATAGTTTCTTTGTTGACAGTCAAAACTTAAACCTTAACTCCCTTGTAACGTGATATATTAAGAACTGTTTGAATCCTTGTTATCTACAGAATCACTCTGTGATCTGAAAATAGGGGTGGGGGTGGAGTATTACTGAACAATCCTCTTAAAAGGCCACCCAAATCATAAACATGGCTATTTTTAGGATACTTGACCCAATTATTGTGAAATTCTTTTCTGAGGCCTAATCCTGTTGTGGGAAATATTAAAAAGAACGGCAAGTTCCCGAAAGGGGTGTTCTTATCTCAGCAGACTCCACCTGACTCGCCAAGTTCTCTTGGGGGGTTGTTGCCACACCAGCCCATGCAATGACCACCTACCTCCAGTTAGCTGTCACAATTCCTAGTAACACAGTAAAATCAAAACTCTAGAAGCTTATAATTAGTCAGATTTATATATCAATAAATTCTCAATTCACAAGATACCCACACAATAATTTCAGAGTCAATCGATGATACAAGCTGCCCACCTAGATTAGACAAGTTATCCCAATTATTCTATCCCTATACTACAGCTACCTGTGGCTATTTAAAGCCACGCAGAATCTGAATTGTCCTGTTTGTCCTCCATTTTCTTCCTCCTCTTCTCCTCTGTGGCTCCCTATCTCTACAACTCTGTCCAATCACAGGCTTCTTATTGTATTAATAATTAAATTAATTGGACAGGGAAAATCCTGCTACATAATCAAAATACCAGCTTTGCTGAGAAAAGTTTACTGAACGAACTGAGATTGACGCAGGCAGAAGCATGGGGCTTTATCTTCCCTTCCTATACTGTACCATCTTCTACTCCCACCAGCAAGGTGAGAATGTCCTAACCCTCACCAACAGTAAACATCCTCATTCTTCCACACACCTCTGCCATCCAGTACAAGAACTGAGGCCAGAGCTTGGCATATACAAGTGCTTTAATACTCAATACACCTCATTCAAAGAAGACTTCGTGGCTCTACTTTGTAACGGAGTTATTTAAAGGAGATAAGCAACAAAGTTCCAAAGGCTTGAAAGCAACCAGAGATCAAAAATTTCAAAGTCAGCTTTGGTTTATGAATTATTCATCTATATCACTATTTAAGGATTTTGAAAACATCAGATACTCATGGGAGGAATCTGTTATTTTAGATTTCCTTACTAGCTACATTTCTTATCATGTGTAGAACTGTCCAGTTACACAGAACAGACCAGGACTTCCCACATACAAATATGTCCACCTTACAGAGCAATACCATTAGTGGTTTCAACAAATATGCAACTTTTCTGTTACTCTTGTTTGTTAGAGGAATTCGTGCTTGTGAGCTCTCTGAGATACTCTCAGACACTCTCATCTGAAGTTGGTCCATATATAAGCTCATTCTTCACATAGCCTTAATATGTAACTTTTCTAAATTTATTGAGGTTAAAATAGATTTTTGGATGGGGTTCAAATGGGGCACAAGCTCTACTGTAGACCTTTCTCCAAATCAGGTAATAGAAAATGGTTTTGGTTACTTTTTAAAATTCCTATCAAAATCATCCAGAAAGTCCAACTCACAGAATAGTTTTGTTTAGTTATTAATCATACAAGATGAATCGAGTAATTCCAGACTTTTAAAGTGATTTTTCAGTATCTTTATAAGTATTTTTCATAATTTCTCTAGAAAGAAAAAAAGGGCTAGAGATATAGCTCAGTTGGTAGAATGCTTATCTAGCATGCATGAGGCTTAGAGTTTAATCCCCAGAACTGCATAAAATGAAAATAGTTCACATGCCTATAACCCTAACACTTTTCCAACAAGAGGCAAAAAGATTAGAAGGTTCAAGGTTATCATTGGTGGTCATGGCACACACTTTTAACCCCAGCACTCTGGAGGCAGAGGAAGGTGGATCACTGAGTTCAAGGTTGACTTGTCTACATAACAAGGACAGCAAGGACTACACAGAGAAAACCTGTCTTGAAAAACTAAATAATAATAATAATTTTTATTTTTACTGACTATAAACCAAGTTCCTAGTTTGAATGGTAAGGAACAGGACCTGAACCCAAGTGAGCATCCTTATGTGTATCTCCCAAGGACCTGACGGCCCCTATACATCAAGGACTTTATCTGTTAACTTGCAGATGAGTTATATTTCACCCTGATCCTTCACCACAGAAAAGTCAGCTTACTATCATATAGCAAAGACCTTCAGTACACACAAAATTCATGCTTGCAGCTGGGCAAGTCCTGCCCTTAATCCCTCCAGCGATGTCCACACTGAGCATTGCAGCACTTATAGAAGGTGGTCATTGGCTCGTCTGCAGAACGCGTCTGAAGCTGCATGAAGTAGGCACGGGGATGTTCGCATTTTGGACATGGCTCTGACAAACAGAAAAGCAAGTTATCCACATTACAAAAACATTAAGTGTGGGTAAACATCTCATCTCCATGCTCAGCTAGACTCCCTTATGGTCTCCCTTACTCCAGCTAATGGTGAGTTTGCCAATAGCAACATCCTTCCCACAGCACATCAATAATAAGGAGACTAGAGAGACCTTGTTTTATAAAAGCAACAAAAGCCTTGAAATTTGAAAATGAGTAGATGTTTAAAGGTTTTTTTTTTGAAACCCCCTCCCCTTCTATCCCTGGGTTTCACTTCCCTTCTCAAATCTGGTTGAAGAATGGCTGGAAAAGCATGGGAAGGGTCTATTATAGTCTGTTTGTGGGAATGTAACAGAAATACACACCCACTGAGGTAGCACACAGCTATAATCTAGCACGTGGGAAACTGAAATAAGAGGCTTGCTATAAAGCCAGCCTGGAATACATAGGGAATTCTACCTTAAAGATAAACAGATTAAAAACAAACAAACAAAAATTTTAAGCCTCTACTAATTCTCAACTTCCAGGGCTTTTGTTGCTTTTATAAAACAGGTTCTTGAGGAAGGCCTCAAAGTCACTATGTAGCTAAGATAAAATTGAACTCCTGATTTTCCTGTGTCCATCTCTCAGTTGCACTACCACACCTAGCTAATGATAACTGTTAACATAGAAGATCTGTATATTCCTCTATAGAGGAATCACGCACTGCTACTCCTTCTAAAACAGCTACTATTTAAGGTCATCTTCTTTCATTCCATTATCACATTTAAGTCTATCAGACATAAATCAAGATGTAAACATTACTTTTTAATACCCCCAGTTGCACCGGGCATGGTGGCGCACGCCTTTAATCCCAGCACTCAGGAGGCAGAGGCAGGCGGATTTCTGAGTTCGAGGCTAGCCTGGTCTACACAGTGAGTTCCAGGACAACCAAAGCCATACAGAGAAACTCTGTCTCGAATTTCCTCCTCCCCCCCTTTTAATTTTTTTAACATTATTTTATGTGCATGTTTTGCCTTCAGGTATTCCGTGAATCATGTTCATGCAGTACCCTTGGATGCCAGTAGAGGGCATGAGATCACCTGAAACTACAAGTACAGAAGGTCTGAGCTGCTATGGAAGTTGGGAAGGAAATCCAACTTAACCACTGAAATCCTACCCAACTATTTCTTGGTTGACAGACTGACTGAGGCAGGGTCTCATGAAGCCCAGATAAGCACTGAGCCTTCTGCCTATACCCGGAGAGCACCAGAATTATAAGCTTGAGCAACCATGCTTCACCCCTAGTTACAATTTTTTTTTAATTCATATAATAAAAAATAAAATGAAAATAAAAGACCAGGGCTGATCATTTTTTCAGTGTTGGTATTTGAAAATACATACAACATAACTCTCGAGAAGCCTACACCTGCTAGAGCATGGATCTCTCTTTCCCTCTCAACAGCTATGTTTACATCAATGTTGAAACTTTTTTGTAATGAACTCCAATTTTGCTTCAAGAAGAGAATATGCACCAGATTTATTTTTAATTATACTTTTCCATATCTGACTTGAGAGTCTAAATGAAACAACAGTTCAGGTATCCGTATGGTAACTTTCCTTTAAAGAATACTTGAAAGAATCTACTTTAAAAAACATTTAATACAGCCAGGTGGTGGTGGCATATGCTTTTAATACCAACATACGGGAGGCAGACAGGTAGATCTCTGAATTTGAGGCCAGCACAGTCTACAGAGCAAGTTCCAGGACACCCAGACTACACAGAGAAACCATGTCTCAAAAAACAAAATCAAACAGCAACAAAAATGTAAAACCTTGTTTAGAGTTAGTGACAAACACTAGCTATTTGTCATTACTTTGTTATTTACATCTTCTTAAATTCTTTTACACTTACACGTACGTACGTGTGTGTGTGTGTGTGTGTGTGTGTGTGTGGTGGATGGTACAGAGTCACAAAAAAAAAGTTTCCATCAGTCAGCTCTCTTCTACTCTCTGGGCTCCAAGAATCTAACAGGTTTGGCAACAAGTGCTTTTACCTGCTGAGCCATCTCACTGGCCCTAATAACAGACAGGGTTACATTATAATAATAAATTTATTATTATTAAATATAATAACGAGTAATAATAAGCAGGGTTGAGTCCCTAGCTCTGTTATGGGAAAATCCTCACCTGCAGTAGAGTCCACATTCTCCCATGCAGCTGCTCCACCAAGCACGTCGTCCACTTCTTTTAGCTTTGGATACTTTCGGTTTGTTACCTAATAGAAACAAGACATCAGATTTGAAGTAATTGTACAGTTTTACAAGTGGGCCACCAAACTACAATCTCCCTCCAGCATTCCCTCTACAAAATTTATCTTCTTCAAAGAGCAGTGTGAGTCACTGAAATGTAGGGGTCTTGTGACTGGGATGTCCCCCAAAACAGCACAGAGGTTCAATGTCAAAGGTCTCTAGAAACAGAAGGAAACACCAGACAGAGCAGGAAGAAAAATCAGCCTAGTAAAACCTCACTCTTCTCTCATACCCCTCAGACACCTAATAATCCAACAGGAGTGACAGACATTTAACTGGGTATACCAGCACTCCCCAGGTCATTTTGGCTGCTTTCCTAAGTTTATCAGGCATCCTTCTAATTTCGAAATTATGTCACAACTCATCTTACCACAAATCCAGACTCTAAACTCCTACCATACAGCTCTAATGAGCAAACATTAAGAATGAGATGTCACCAAGGCCCAGTGGTGCACACCTGCAGTCACTGAGGTAAGGAGGAACAAAACAAGAGTTGAAGGGTACACAAAACACCAAGGGCTAGAAATACAGCTTTCTGGGCTCCAACACAAGCACCACACACACAAAATAGCAACAAGGATATAAAATATTAGAAGGCAATGCATTCTGTGAAAAATATAAAAGGAATGTGGATAAACTGAAAGTGCTGGGGTTTGGTTTGTTTCCTGTGCCTGTGCGTGCGTGTGTGTGCGTGTCTATGTGCTATGCAGCCCAGGTGAGCCTTGAACCTATTCTCCTGCCGCAGCCTCTCCAAGTGCTAAAATTATAGACATGCACAAACAGCCAGAAGGGCAGGAATCTAAATAAGGTAGCCATTATTTTAAAAGAGGAGAGGGAGAGAGAAAGGAAGAGGGAAACAGAGACGCATACATGCACACATACACGGGGGTAGGGGGTAAGGCGGAGAATGAATAAGTGTGATATGTGCCTGTGTAAGAATGACTCGGGCAAAAGGAAGGACCTAACAGTACTGCGTACATGGTGAAGATTCTCTAGAATAACGACAGGGGCTGGGAGCAAAAGAGCCACAAGAAGAACCCAAGGATTTCAAATCAGAGGCGAGGCGCGGACTGGTACGCCAAGGACAGCACGAGGGGAGTGTAGGTTTAAAAGGTATGAACTAAAATTCTCACAATTTTCGGAGTATCACAAAGTGGGCAACGGAGAGCTAGAGGGGGGTGGGGGGGCTTCGACGTGGCCGGAGCGACGCCACTGGAGCAGCGACTGCTGGACTTGGGGTACCACCGCAGCGAGAGCACAAAAGCCTGCAGGAAGGTCTGAGCGCGCCGACGCTTGCTGTGCCTCCCAGAAAGCAGAGAAGGCACCCGTCTGTGGAACTTACCTTACGGGTGATATTATGGACGTAGGGGCAAGTGTTGCAGGCGAAGCGATGGCAACGCTGCCCCTCCTCCACAATGAGTCCGTTCCCGCAGCCCGGGCAGAACAACAGCATACTGCCAGCTTCCACACCTCGCTTCTGTCTGGCGCTTCCGTGGTGCAGGCGCCCAATCAAAAGCCGTCTCACTTGCTCCGTAACTGGCAACCCGGGATCCTCAAGACGTTCCCAGTAGGCACTGCGGCGGGCAGCCTCGCACACTCCATTGGTCACCGCAGATAATCCTTTCCCATCCAGCCAATAGCATGCTGCCTGCACGCCCAGCCCTGTCGTTTCTGCGCGTGTGCACACGTCTCCCTAGCTGAAACGCCAAGAGGACTGGACCGATAATGCTGGCACCACCAGAGTACCCAGGTGAGAGGTTCTGGGTGATGAGGAGACACTTGCCGCACTCCGAGCCATGGACGTGTTACAGGAGGATCATGCTGCTCCGCAATATTCTCATCCGGAACGGACAGAAAATAACCAAATGTCCCAGGAACACTGTCCCCATTGTTAATACTACGTCTCAACTGCTGTCTGACTGACGTACGATATCCTATCTGGACCTGCCATTCCTCCATCTGGCCATTTCTTCACCTAGTTTCATTCTGCCCTTTCACTTACACAGCTAGACTCAACCCTGCAGGTAACAAATACCAGCAGCTCCTTTTCACAGACGTCCAGCTGACTCTTTTATCTCATTTCCTATAGACATTTATATTTCCCAGCTCTGGCTTCTCAGATTTCTTTGAAACTCCTTGCCTCTTTAATCCTCTGCAGTCATTCTGCAACATGCACATGTATGTGTGTGTTGTTTTCTGTTTGCTTTAACTATACACAAACTAAATATCCAGGGAGAGGAACCCCAATTGTGAAAATGTCACCATAAATTGACCAGTAAATAAGTCTCTGGGGGCATTTTCTTGAGTTAAAATTGGTAGGAGAGGGTCTAGCCCATTGGGGGCGGTGTCACCACCAAGCCAGTGGTCCTGGGTGATATAAGAAAGCAGAATGATGGGGCTGAAGAGATAGTTCAGCTGTTGCTTGTTCTTATAGTGAACACTGGTTTAATTCCCAGCACCAATATGGTAGCTCACAAACGTCCATAACCTCCAGTTCCTGAGAATCCAATGCCCTCTTCTGACCTCCGTAGGCACCAAGCACGTCTTTGGTGCACGAACAAGCATTCAAAAAAAAAAAAAAACAAACAAACAAAAACCCTCATACACTTAAGTAAGTCTAAGAACAAAATGGAGAGAGAGAAAAAAGCAATCTGAGAATCTGAGTAAATCATGAGGAGCAAACCAGTAAGCAGCATCCCACCATGGTAATGGCTTCTGTTTCTGCAGCAAGTTCCTGCATTGACTCCCCTAAACAATGGACTCTTGACATGTAAGCCAAATATTTATGGCTAGTTTTGTGTCAACCTGACACAGCTGGAGTTATCACAGAAAAAGGAGCTTCAGTTGGGGAAATGCCTCCATGAGATCCAACTGTAAGGCATTTTCTCAATTAGTGATCAAGGGGGAAAGGCCCCTTGTGGGTGGGACCATCTCTGGGCTGGTAGTCTTGGTTCTATAAGAGAGCAGGCTGAGCAAGCCAGGGGAAGCAAGCCAGTAAAGAGCATCCCTCCATGGCTTCTGCATCAGCTCCTGCTTCCTGACCTGCTTGAGTTCCAGTCCTGACTTCCTTGGTGATGAACGGCAGTGTGGAAATGTAAGGCAAATAAACCCTTTCCTCCCCAATTTGCTTCTTGGTCATGATGTTTGTGCAGGAATAGAAACCCTGACTAAGGCAAATTGGTACCAGCAGAGTGGGGTATTCCTGTGACAGCCTGACCATGTTTTGGGGAGGACTGTGGAAGGACTTTGGAACTTTGGGCTAGAAGATTCACTCAGTGTTAAGAGCTCTGTCAGATGTTGTGTAGGAGCTTGGAAGATAATGTTGAGAACAGTGCAGAAGATGGAGGCCTGGCTTGTGAAATTTCAGAGGGAAAATTAAAGACTCTTCAGAGCCATTGCTATTTTGGAGTTTGATTATTCTGTGGTTCTGGTTAGCTGGAGCTGAAGAATCAGCTGTGATTAACAAGATACCAGAACTACTAAAGCAAAATCTTTGCATTACTGGCACTATTGATGCTGGTTAGCTGGAGCTAAGAAATTAGCAGTGATTAAGAAGAGACCAGCATCGTTGAGGTGACATCTTCTGGGAAGTGTTTTCTGAAAGCACAAAGAAGTTGTGTTCCAGAGATAACCAAGGTTGTACTCCTGCTGCAGTGGGACTTGGTAATGTGTAAGGGTCACCCAGGTGGTACTGGTTTTGAAGGCATGAAGGGGTCACGCAGAGCAGCTGAGGCTCGGCACTGTGAGAGGCCATGGAAGGCCATTGGTGAAGGTGCAGCCTCAGTTGCAATTGACAGCCCAGGACTGAAGGGGTCATGCAGTGTTTTGGAGATGCCAGTACCATGAGATGACCACCAAGAGCAGCAGCAGTGGAGTACAGGCATCTGGAGCCTAGAGGATGACGTGTGTGCTACAAAGGGCATAGCTGAAGAAGTGGCCCAAGCCCTTGGAGGAGCCCAGAAGATCGTGAGTTGGATCCCAGACATTGGATGGTTGGAGATTGATTTTTGCTTTTGATTGTGACTGTGCCCTGATATTTTCCCTCTTTAAGGAAGGAAATATTTTAGTGGATCCCACAGTTAAGAGACTTTTAATTGTAAAAAGACTTTGGACTTTAAAAGATATTGGACATTTTAAAGGGATTGACTTTTAATATGTAAAGACTGTGGGACTTTTAAAGTTGTTTAGATCTTGGGGATGAATAAGAAACTAAGGGTTGAGGCTTACTAGTGATGTGTTTGTGTATCAAGTTGACAAGGGGTCAATTGTACTGGCTAGTTTTGTGTTAACTTGACACAGCTGGAGTTATCACAGAAAAAGGAGCTTCAGTTGAGGAAATGCCTCCATGAGATCCAACTGTAAGGCATTTTCTCAATTAGTGATCAAGGGGGAAAGGCCCCTTGTGGGTGGGACCATCTCTGGGCTGGTAGTCTTGGTTCTATAAGAGAGCAGGCTGAGCAAGCCAGGGGAAGCAAGCCAGTAAGAAACATCCCTCCATGGCCTCTGCATCAGCTCCTGCTTCCTGACCTGCTTGAGTTCCAGTCCTGACTTCCTTGGTGATGAACAGCAGTATGGAAGTGTAAGCAGAATAAACCCTTTCCTCCCCAAACTGCTTCTTGGTCATGATGTTTGTGCAGGAATAGAAACCCTGACTAAAGAAGTGTTTTATCATAGCAATAGAAACCTAATTAAGACAGGTATATTTACTGTGTGCTGTGTAGTGTGAGATTTGATAATAAATTCATAAAAAAAAGAAAAAACTTCATTCCAGCCAATATTACAGAGTAAAGCAGGAATACTTTACAGTTGATTTCATTGAAACTGCTATATCGGGGGCTGGCAACATGGCTCAGCGGTTAAGAGCACTGACTGCTCTTCCGAAGGTCCTGAGTTGAAATTCCAGCAACCATATGGTGGCTCACAACCACCTGTAATGAGATCTGATGCCCTCTTCTAGGGTGTCTGTCTGAAAACAGCTACAATGTACTTACATATATTAAATAAATAAATCTTTAAAAAAAAGAAACTGCTATATCTTGTGACTTTCATGTTATTAATTAAACCCTGACATTGTAAAGACACAAATATATTTGTCCATTTCTGACATAGCACACTCAATGCAATAAGCCATTTTACTAGGTGTGTATGAAATATATTGTCAGCCTTAAATATATATAATAAAAAGGTTAAAATTTACAACTAATTTATTAATTTTTTGAGGTTTTATTTTGCCTGCATGTATGTCTGCACCACATGCATGTAGTGCCAGCAGTGGTCAGCCAAGGACATCGGATACCCTGTGACTGGAGTTATGGACAGTTATGAACTACCCTGAAATTGGTGGAAATAGAACCCAGGTCCTCAGGAAAAGCAGACAGTATTTTTAATAACTGAGCCGTTCCTCCAGTCCCCTAATTTATTTTAATAAAGATAACTCTGAATGCAAAAAAACCTTGGATAGTTAAGTGTCTCTGCCTATTCCTAACACAATCTAGACTACATTCTATTGGCATGCATGTTGGAGCTGGGAAACAAAATATCACTAGACATGGCTGCATATGTTCTCTCATCAGCCCAAAGGTAAGCTCCAAGTCACACTCTCTAGGACACACAAAAAAGTGTCCCTCAGATTGACAGGTTGGAAACTGACATGGGCATAATGGCTTTCCATGAACATGGAGTGGGAGCTGTCATGAACTGTGAATGTAACTTTTATTCTCCTGTATTGTCGTCTCAGAGGCTTACTGCCCATCTGCTAATCTAGGCCTAGTCTTGGAAGCTTCTACCCTCTGTACAATCTAATTTAGGCCTAGAAGGTTTTCAGCTTCTGAGACTTACTGCTGAATAAGCTCACCTTTCTAATTCTGAGCTCTGATTGGCTGGTTCAACTCAGCTGTTTTGGCTCAAACTGCTCTCCAAGCTGACTGATTCAACCTGGCTTTTCTCAGTCTCTCCTCAATTGCTCTGCTTGGCCTCCTACTAACTTTGACAATATGTTCTAATCTTCTGGTACATTCTGTCTTTATCTGTGTTTTTCTCTTCACAACCTGTCTCTGTAAAAACTGTCACAGGAAAACTGCCTCCTTCCTTCTCTCTCTTCTCATGAGAGTTAGGTATATCATAGTCTGTAAAAATCTTCCTCCAATTAGTCACTTTTTCTGCCACTCAATTAGACATCACTTTAAAACATGGGTGGCACCTTCTACAAACTAACTTTACCTTCATTGTTTGGCATTAAAGGTGTGTACTAAGGGTGTGTCTATATTCCAGCCAGTGGGATTAAAGGTTGTGTGCTAAGGGCTGAGCCATACCACTACTAGAAACAGTTTTTTCCAGTAAACAAACAACAAAAAGCCTGCAACAATGAACCTGAAGTTCCACCATCCAGCTTCCAACCTTAGTCCTGAAGAGCTTACCTAAAAACAGCTGGATGGTGGAGATTCCAACACAGTAACAGCCTGAGGAACATCAGGCAAGTCTACCATGTAGATATTGGAGGCCAGTGCTCAGCACGTGCTCAATTTTCCTGGTCACTTGTGTGTCTTTTTGTTCCCAAATATTTGCAGCTGAGGAGGCTAAAGCATGGAGCTCCCAGCTCAGGTCTCTGCTGGTTAACTCTAGAGAGTCTGTGCCTGTTTCTTTGAGGGATTCTTGGAGAGAGAATAATTTAGGGGCTGATCAAGTCTACACCTGGAAAACTATAGGCTGTGCTGTCAGTTTATAATGGGATACCCGGCCTGGGCCTGTTAACAGCCTGGAAGTCAAATACTATGTCTGTTGTTCATCAACTTGACAGTGAGGTCGGGGTCCAGAACAAAGCTCTAGTGCCAGCTGGAGCCCTCCCTCCAGTCACATCACTTCCTGTTCTATATTTTCCCAGGAACTGAGAAGCCTCTCAGTTCAGGTGGGAGACCCATCAATATCTTGTGCAAGGATTCTTTTTTTTTTTTTTGGGGGGGGGGGGTTTCGAGACAGGGTTTCTCTTTATAGCCCTGGCTGTCCTGGAACTCACTCTGTAGAGCAGGCTGGCCTCGAACTCAGAAATCCGCCTGCCTCTGCCTCCCGAGTGCTGGGATTAAAGGCGTGTGCCACCACGCCCGGCTTGTGCAAGGATTCTTGACAGAAGTGTGAAAAGTATGCAAACTACAATCCCACCTGCCAGAATGGGATTTCAACAAGATCTCCCACAGGATGATCCAGAAAATAAAGTTGAAAGTCAGAGGTGATGTACCCTCAGGCAGCCAGAGACAGTTAATACCTTCTCATCACATTGTTATATCCTTAGAGTAGCAAAGGGAACACCCTGGAATGGATAAAATCCTTCACCCACCACTTCCAGGCTTCAGCCCTTCCTTGATCCTCACCTTTACCATAGACCCTTGACCCTTCTCATAAGTGAGAAAAAAAAATTTTTTTCAGAAAAATAAGTTGTCTTCCTGTAATTCCTTTTCTTATTTTTTTGAAACAGTCTCCTACTATGTAGCCGAGGCTAGCTAGGAGCTCACAATCCAAATGTCTTTACCACCAAAGTGCTGGGACTATAGGTGTGTGCTACCTACCCAGATGGTCTAATGATTCTTGCTGCTCCATATCTGTTCTGTCTCCATAACATCATCACCTTCCTGTTTCTATGACTAGTTCAGACCCTTCAATCCATTTGGCTCACCAATTCCTTATGTTCAGTTTTCAGTTAAGTCTCAAAACTCAGATTTCATATTTATCACTAGCATACAGGTTCTATATTAAACATTTATACATGAGTATGAATCTACATAAGAACCACACTAATTAAAGCAAATACTAAATGTATTGCTTTCCCTTTAACATTCTCAAAATATGAGCAAATGATTAAAATAGCAAATAAATATATTCTTTAAAGTTCTTTTCAATTTGTCTATTCCAATTCAATTTTTGGGGGGGGGGGGGTCTTGGTTTTTCGAGACAGGGTTTCTCTGTATAGTCCTGGCTGATCCTGGAACTCGTTCTGTAGACCAGTCTGGCCTCGAACTCAGAAATCCACCTGCCTCTCGAGTGCTAGGATTAAAGGCATTCACCACCACGCCCAGCTCCCATTCACATTTTTAATTATGGACAGTAGGTAACGTTCCTTCTATCATATATAAGTATTATAAATTAAACAATACAAGTATCTGGTGAAGGAAAATTTAGTAAGGAAAACGACATGTATTAGTAAAAATGTTTTTAAAGATCTCTTTGATATGCATGTGTGTTTTGCCTGCATGTACACAAGTCACCACATGTGTGCCTGAGGCTCATAGGAATTCAGAAGAGATAATCAGATCCCACGGAACTGGAGTTATAGTCGGTTGTGAGCTGCTATGTGGCTGCTAAGAACTGAACCTGGATCTTCTGCATGAGCCATCTTTGCAATCCCATTATGAAGTCTTAAGAGAATGTTATCAAGAATCCCATACTCAACACAGAAGCAATACTGAGAATAGAATGTCGTAACACGATTTTATTGATTCATTTGTGTTTACCCATATGTTTCACCTCATTAAAAAAAAATCAGTGTTTCTAATTTCTTGGATTTTCAACTTTAAGTTCCATGTTGACAAATCTATTTTTATGTACACCTTTGATTCTTACAACAGAAGTCATGTGTTTAAAAATACTCACTCCTTGAAACATAGCCACTGTCAATATTTTGTTTACAATACAGATCCTGAAGACAAACATTAGACTATATTAACATTTATTAGCCTGAAAACAGAATGTGGGATATTATTGTATATACCATTGGTATATACTGAATTCTGGCAGCAAAGTGTTTATGAGAAAATTTAAAATTTCCCTGGTAGTATAAGATAAAGGCCAATCTATTTCTCACTTGTTACAACTATATTTCACTGAATTGTGGTTTAAAATCACAAAGTGATAAAATATAAATACAAAATGCTAAGAAAAGTTTAACATATAAAGGGAAAATGTCTTACGCATTGTCATTTTTTAAAAGTCCAGCATAAAGGCAAATGTGGCTTTTCAAAATGTAGCCCATACTCAATTACAGGAAAAAATTCAATCAATCCACCTAATATACAAACTTCACAGGTATCATTTATTTAATTTTATGTCCAAAATTTTCCAGGTAACAAAAGTCTAGCTAACAATCAGAGTTAACATCAAGAACAACCTGCAAACGACAAACGTTTGCAAGTCAAGTTAGAGCATGCACTTCCTTCTGAGAGAAAAGAAGCCCAAAGTGGAGTTAAAAGGCAAGTAAAACCAACTATGAATTTCTTTAAATAGCTTATATTTAAAGTCATGTAAGTGTACATTATATTTATAATGTAGGGTATTATACATTTTCCCAGCTATACATGCAGACTATAATGTGTGGTAAAAATGATTCAACTAACTTAAAAAAAAGAAAAAAGAAAAAGAACCAAAATACACATTTAAGATGGAGAAATCGCAAAACTATCAAATTTCTCCCTGCAAGTCACGTGAGGCTAAACTAAAAGTCAATCATAAGATCTCAGTACTTAATCCTAAATTAGTACTCTAACTTGGGCTTATTACTAACAATTAACACTATTCTTTTCTTTGGGCTAGAAAAAAAATTTTTTTAAGAGCCAGCTTTTGGAATCAGCAATGCAACTTCAAGTCTTTCCCTCTGACAGCAGAAAGGTTGCCCCTCCCCCCTTTATTTTTAAACTTGATAGTTCTCAACACCTATGGCCTGGAGATAACAGATTTCACATGTCACTAAGTTAAACTGCTCTAATGCAATGGAGCTATTAAAATACATATATCTGTTCTTAAGAAAACTTACAAAACTAACAATTTTTTTCTCCAGAATTATAAAAGATAAAAATCTATGACCTGGTACTCTAATATGACCAAAGAAGTCAAGAAGTGCGGGCGTTCTGTGACACTGCAGTCTCTCCACCTGCACCGAAAATTCTCATGTAGATACCTTAGAACTGACTCATGAATCACTGCGATGGTTCAGGAAAAACTTTTCCTCTCAGAAAAAGAGATCACTTGATGGTGGTTCCTATAAAGCATCAGAAGGAATCAGGGGAGGATCGACTGCTTGAAAGTCTTTGGAAAATCCTGAAGGATATCTGGCATTTCTATACATTATTCCTCCTTCTGTATCTCATTTTCTTTTTCTTTAAAAAATTATGGATGATTATTTCACATAATATTTGATTAGTTTGATTTAAATAAGGGAGGATTTTCTGAGCATAGAAAAAGGCAAAAGTCAGAGGCCAGCAATAGAACCATCACATGAAATTTGCGTGGTGGTGTGTCACACCTTTACAGACTTGCCCCTTGCCTCACACAGGATCCAATCAAATTTAATTCAAGTCTCAATGTGAAAGCTTGCCTCTATAAGGAGCAGACATCATGCAGTTCCCAATGAGTTCAAGTTACAGTAGAGCCAAAAAGATGCACATCCCACCCCACCCCCAAAGAAAATAATTCTATGCAGTTTCTTGTTAGACTGTACTTAAATAAATCACACCATTACATGGGAAGTTTTAGAGCACAGACAGGAACCAAGAAAGGGAAAAGACATGTACCTGGCCAGCAGTTTCCTCTGGGTATCCTGGTCCCACTCTCCCACAGCTCACTTTTCCCTGTAATACAGCAGGTAGTACTTCAGGGGATCAGGCAATGGGAGGCGCAATACCCTCTGACGAAGGAAGTTCACTGGTGGCTCAGGCTTGGTCTCCTGTAAGGTCCTCTCTGCCACTTCCCGCCGATCCTCCTCTGCATCCTCACAGCTGGTGTCATCAGAGGGGTTGGAAATTCGACTGGCAAAAACCTCTTTGTCCAAAAAGACAATGGTCTCCATTCTGCGGCGACGGACTCGCCTTCTTTTAAACATAGGTGTGTTCTTCAGGCCACCTCCTCTTGTGGCTTCCTGTCGCATAGCCCTCTTGATGCTGCCACGGATAGCAAGCCGGGCCAGGTCCTGTAGGCTGCGCACGGCTGGTGGTGCTGTGGACAGGGGCAGAGCCTGTGGGCATGGGTGGGGCCAACCCACATCTAACTTGCTGAAAGGACTTCAAAAAGGGGAGTATTCTAAGCAAATAGGAACCAATGGTCTACTTTGCACCACACGTGTTTCTCAAAAGTTTTGCAAATATACTAGTTATCAACTCTGCAAAGGAAAGAAATGCTGTCTAGATGATCAGTGGTAAAATTTGAAACTTAGGGTTTGTTCTCACAGCCTAGTTTATAACTCTATTCTGCTCAATGACATCACAACATCCACTCAGTAATACAGCAATCTACATTTCTAACATCCTTTTACAGGAGTTTAAATACGTTAAAACAGAAGGGACTCTCATGCTATCAGCAACATTTGTAACCAAAATCATAACCCCTGTCTAGAACCCACCAATATCTTCTGCCCTGCAGAAATGCAAGAACTGTCATTAGACAAGGTTCTAACAACAAACAGCGTCTCCCCAATCTTTTTGAGGCACCAACCCTTCTCTCTTTTCTTTTGTCCCTGAGAACATAGGCATGTGTTCTCTCTGCAAGATGAAGCTATGGTACCCTGCCTGCATCCTGTCATTCTACTGAGCAGTTAAGGCCTTGTCTCTCAACAACAAATTACCTGTACTATATATATCCTGCTCTCACCAACTCAATTAAGAAAAGATTAGTTCCGGAACATTTGCAATCCAGCTGTTTCCCCAAGATGCTAAAACAGTCTCATCGCTGGCCACTGGGTTCCCAAGTATCAGCTCTGACCTGTCCAGCTTTCTCTGAGGGCCACTAGGAAAACTGATGCAGTTCACTATGGCCAGGTTCACAGCCCTTCTCTATGACTTGACTTCTCTTAGGCCTTGTGACACGCCCAAAGGCTCAGTGTCCACTCTACTCCTCTCTCAGTATGACTACTAATCCTTGGTTTAACATCTATTCTGTAAATTTAAATAATATAGACCAGTTCCCCAAGTTGAAACTTAGTCCCAATCAAGTCAAACCTACCCCAGACTCAGCACAATACCTTAGGCTCTCCTGTTCTTCCTCAGAAAGGTCATGTGTCCTGGAACCCTTCCTGTTGAGAGGCTGGTGGTGTCTCAATCTTTTTCTCTTGCATGATAGGGAAAACCCCATCATTCCTGCCTGACTTCTGCCTCCAGCCTGCATGCATGCCATTTAGGAGGATGCTCCAGGCAGTGCATGTCCAAGCTGCGTGGTCTCTTTGTATGCTGGCTTTGCTATATGGTTTCTCTTATTCCCTTGGTCTCATCAACTTCAGTGATCTAGAAAAGATAGAAACTGCAAACACCCTACCCAACTGATCACTTTAGAAATTCTAACCAAATCACACAAATGTTTATTACTCAACATTCGCATTTCAGGAGGCAATGCATGCCTAAGGTTCCTAGCCAGGCTTGATAAGTCCTCATACAGAAACACTCATGTTTAACTAGATTTTCAAAGTCTCCCAAATGTTTTCATGAATTCTTGTCTTCCAAACCCAGAAACTGTGCCAAAGGATGGTGCATTTTCTTAGTAGGGGCACATTTGTTTAAATAACAAAATTTCAGAAAACCAGTCTGACAAATTCACCCTACAAATGATTGATAGGATTATACCTATACAAATGTACGGCATCTTGAATAATATCTGAAGCTCTCCACAGCCACATAGTGAATTAAAACCCAACCTACATTCCAGTCAGTTTCTCCAACATATCCCACAGTGACTACACCATGAAATGTGTGTCCCAAAGTTTGCCCGGTTCTAGCTTTCTACTCCTCTCTGTAACTTTAGGTTTTTCCACCATTTTAATAAGTTCTCCATAATAATAACTGAATATGAAAATTAAAGGATTAGATTAAATGCTGATGAGCAACAGCTATAAAAATTAATCAAGTTTTTCCTCTCAGCCTCTGCTCCCAGAAAAAATAATTATTCTCTAAGACTAATTATTCATTGATAGATGACTAGGCTGTAAGTTTTGGCTTGTTTTCTGACTTTTTCTTAACTCATTATCCCTGTTATTTTAACCTGGGTTCAGCTGCATGGCTGGTTTCTTCTCCTTGTCTTTGTATATCCATCTCAAGAGTTCCTAGAGCGAATTTTCCCTTTATTCTATCCTGAGTTCAGCTATTTGCTAGTTTATGTCTGACCCCTCAGCATTTCAGCTTAAATCTTCCATGCCTCTCATTATTTCTCAGAATTCTCTCTTTCCCTACTGGATGTCTGACCTCGTATTTCCTGCCTCAGCTTATTGGCCATAAGCTTTTATATTGACAGGTGATATGTAGTAAGAGATTCTCTATACCTCTCTTAAGAAAGTTTCCTTTCACCCTGAACATAACCAAGCACAACATAACATCATCCTCTACATAACTTCCCTCATCCTTCCAAGCTCTTTGTATGTTTCATTGTGGCTGGTTACCAAATGTCAAGGCTTTGTCTATGTTACCTGACACACAAAGTAGGACAATTTAGTAAACAATTCTCCACTAATTGAAGTATTTTTGGAAGAAATTAACCAAAATGTATGTGTTAGAACTATTTATAATTCACATTCATAGTCTCTCTCTCTCTCTTACACACACACACACACACACACACACACACACACACACACTCAGAGGTTTACCAAATGTTTTAAGTGATCAGAAAAGTATGATGGATAGTTTTCATTTGGAAATCCTAAATCCTCATCACTTTGAAATCCTATTTTTGTAAAAAGATATTTTAAATATGAAACAAACATCAGGATGAAGGTCAGCCTACATTAGCTCCATGTACAGCCTGCATCTTAGAGAGTAAACAACACAATGGTTCAAAGTATGTGAGGCTACACAAAATTTCTCAATCACACAGCAGAACAGGTTCCTCACCTATATTTTCTTAAAGTGGCATGAGACAGGTACTGTGAGAAAGAGGGCTATATTCGGGTAACAATTCCCAGCAAGCAAGGCAAACTGCCTATGATTCCCAAAATAATCTCCTTTGTGTGTGAATCTGCTACTCTCAAAAGCATGACTAGCAACAACATTTTATAGATTTAAAAGAAGATTAAGATCACCAAGATGAACTAAAAAGAGATACTTTAAAAATATCTAAAACATCCTGTATAATTTGAGAATTCAACAGAGGAGATTAGCACTCTTTAATATCAAAATTTTTTTTGTACATTCTGTTTCTATTCTAACTTTAATCAAAGATAAAAGACAGGATGTTCATACTCACGTAGCTGGACAAGTCTGGACTGTCCTGATTCCGAACGGCAAGGCTGGACCAGAGGGGCAAAGGAAACAGCCAGAATCTTTTTTGTCTCCCAAGCAGAAGGACCTGTGCGTGTTATCTTGGTCAACTATCTCAAAGACAAAACAAAAATATCCAAAGGATTTGGTCGCTGGACAACTTATATTTAAGTGTAATCATTTTTATATAGCAAATCTAAATATGAAACAGCCTGTTTATATACACCTAATGTGAGACGACTAACAACATAAATATTCTTATGAAAATGCTAAGCATGAACATACTCAAACTCCTTGACCTAACTTCTGTTTATAAGAAACACAAATGATAAGTCAGTTAAAGGACTACAAGAAAACATAAAAAGGTAATGAAGATAAGATTTATAAAAATAACTTTTTAGGATTCTTCAAAACAGTGGCTGAAGGTAAGTCGGGGAGGGCCTGTCCTCAGTAAAACTAACCAAAGATGTACAACGGCTACAATACTTCAACCATTTACCCTGAATTCTATGTGCTGCTATCAGGAGTAGAGCTGCAATGGCATCCAAGGCACAAAAACATCTGAGCTTTAAGCCATCTGCACCTGCAATACCTAGAGGACAAGAGAGGCCCAAATGCCAGACGCTAAAACCTTGTTGCTGTAATTTTCATCAACATCAATGTGTCATACTAGATACCTAAGGCAACTGTCCTTACTCTCACTGACAGCACTTCAGGGGTGCGGTGGAATATGCTAGCTGATAGACTACAGTGTGGGTCATCAAAGCACTTTATATTATAGGATTAGTACCAAAGAATCCAATTAAACTACACAGCCTCTATGTGTTCATTGTGACTAGGACAGTCTACATATGCCCTTAATAGGTCATAAGACTGAGAAGATTATATGATTATCTTTTCTAAAAACATCTAACCCAGAAACTCATCCAAAAATAAGATTCTCTAAAAGGATTAAACAGTACAATTACTAAAGATTAATTATATTGAGAGCAAACATATTCTTTTCAGAAATTTTTGAAGATTTATTTTT
The DNA here is from genome assembly GCF_000001635.26 of Mus musculus. Classification (NCBI taxonomy): domain Eukaryota; kingdom Metazoa; phylum Chordata; class Mammalia; order Rodentia; family Muridae; genus Mus; species Mus musculus. Next base: position 181,850,665 of record NC_000068.7, on the reverse strand, counting down.
TTATTCTATTTTTGGGTTTTTTGGTTTTGTTTTGTTTTGTTTTGTTTTGTTTTCCCGAGACAGGGTTTCTGTGTGTAGCCTTGGCTGTCCTGGAACTCACTTTTTTGTAGACCAGGCTGGCCTCGAACTCAGAAATCCTCCTGTCTCTGCCTCCCTAAGTGCTGGGATTAAAGGCATGCGCCACCACTGATGGCTGAAGATTTATTTTTTAACTTATATGCACATGTGAGAGCCAGTACTCTTAAGAGTTCAGTAGAGAGCATCAGATTCCCTAAATCTGTAGTTTACAGACCTTCATGAGTTTTCTGAACTCAGATCCTCTGTAAGATCTGTATGCACTTAACTCCTGAGCCATCTCTTTATCACCTAGAAACGTAAAACCTATTTTATTATTACTTGCATGTATGGGTGCTTTGTTTGTGTGTTAGCCTGTGTACCTGGTATGTACCTAGTACCTGGCAAGGCCAGAAAAGGGTTTCAGATTCTGTAGAACTGGGTTACAGAGGGTTGTGAGCCACCGTGTGGTGCTGGGAATTGAATCCAAGACCTTAATTAACCACTGAATCATTTCTCCAGCCCCTTCAGAAACTTTTTCTTAAAATTTATTTATTATATGTAAGTATAATAAAGTATATTATATTTATATATTATTTATATTTTATATTTATATATTATTATATATTATATGTAAGTATAATAAAGTAAGTATAAGTAGCTGTCTTCAGAGACTCCATAAGAGGGCATCAGATCTCATTACGGATGGCTGTGAGCCACCATGTGGTTGCTGAGATTTGAACTCAGGACCTTAGGAGGAGCAGTCAGTGCTCTTAACCGCTAAGCCATTTCTCCAGCCCAGAAACTCTTTTTTTTAAAAAAAAAAAAAGAAGAGTTCTAGTTATAATGATCACCAAATATTTAACTATAATACATAAATTATACATGATTCCTTAAAACTATAAATCTGTATTTTATAATCTAGATGAACAAATAGAAATAGTATGAGGATGCCTATCCTCTTCAAGTTAATCTAGAGCTAAAATGATCTCAATCAAAAATTTACAGTGATAATAAAAAAATTAACAAAACCTTATTGGTTACCTCCCTTTGTCAAAAAGTCAGTATTAAGAAAATTAACAAGCAAACAATAATAACCAAAATTTATCCCTGAAGTATAGGGGGACCAAATAACTAATAGTAGTTTTCTCTGTATCAACGTTAACCAGCACCTAAATACCAAGAGAAAGAAAGAAAGAAAGAAAGAAAGAAAGAAAGAAAGAAAGAAAGAAAGAAAGAAAGAGTTTAAATGTATTATTCTACAGTTCTTAATAAAACAATGAATCAGGCTGAGTCATTCCAGTCATTCTACAAGGTAAACAGAAAGGCTGCTTATGCCATAAACTTAAATGGAGCTTGTCTTCTAGATCTAAGGTTTTTACATCCAAACAACTGTATACTAAAAACATTCAGAAAGTAAATCATGTATCACTGGACATGTACAGATTTTGTTTGTCATTATTCCCTAAGCAACATAGTAAACAGCTATTTATATAGCAGTGACACTCTATCAGGTATTACAAGTACTTTAGAGGCATTATAAAGTGCAAAGGAGGGCATGTGTAGGTTGTACGCCACTGCCATTCTACATAATTCTATAAAGGATCTGAGGCAACTGCACATTTTGTCATGAGTGGAGGAAAGTGGTCTTAAAATCAATTCTTTCTATACTGAAGATAAACGTCTATCATAATACATGACTTATATTCTTGTGTTCTTCTCCATCAAAATATGCCAAAATATACCAAGCTTCTAGATCTGATTGCCAATAGGTAGAAAATACAAAGAATAGAAGAATATGCAATCCTCCACCACAGAGATTATGGGCTGGAAATTCCAAAGTGTAGGACACACTTTAAGACCAAAAACCTAGTCCCCTGAACAAATCAGTTACAAAGAAAATATGAGGAAAAGAAAATAACCCAAGAGATTAAAAAATAAGAACTAGGATGATGGCCCAGATGGTAAAGTACTTGCTGTGCAAACACGAGAACCAGAGTTCCAATTCCCAGCACTCAAACACTAGGCAGGTGGTGTGGTCCACCTGTACCAACACTCAGAAGATGGAGACGGGATCCCCAGAGGAAGGTAGCTAGCTAGACTAGCTGAATTGGTGAGCTCTGGGTTCAAGTGAGAGACCCTGACTCAATACATAAGGTGGAAAACATCCAAAGAAGACACCACATGTCAATTCTCTGGCCTCCACATGCATGTGCACATGCATACAAACAAACTGGTACCCACCTACATGTGGTGGCATATCATAACATACATACATACATGCACACACACACAAAGAGATTTATCAACTAAATGTACCTTGTAAACATCAAAATGATATAGATTTAAAATTAAATGACTTAAAATTACTTTCATGAACTCTCTTAAGCACTACAAGTTACAAGCTAGTCTATACAAGAAAATTTCTGAAAAGGGTGGGAATGTGTAAAATACTTTCTATCAATGTATTAAGCAAGCACACTAGTAGGATCAAAATTGACAGAAGCCATGGCTTCTTAGCAAAGGCTAAGGCAAGCAAATGAGTTTTCTGACAATGGTTCACCATTCCATGAGACTGTGATGGGTGAGCTCTGAGAATGCAAGGTCCTTAAAGACTTCACCCCAGGATTGCTGTTACTGTTGATATGCCTTTCCTGTCACTATTGCACAACCTAATGATTCCTGGGCATCAGCCCATGCTATTGGGCAGATTTTCTGCAGATCAACATGAAGATGTTCTCTCATGTATTACGTCTGTATAGACAAATTGATGATTTCATAATTCCTGATAATGATTTTATAGAATTCCTAAATTTACACAAGTAATTTCAAGCCCTCTATAGAATAAAAGCTGCAAATAGAGCTCTGTAAACTTTCATGTGTCACAGGTCAATTGAACTAGAAAAAGAAAGGCTTGGAACAAATGTACAATCAAGGAAAACATTCCGTCTAGGTTAAGAACACTTGGGAATGGACAATTTACTGTAGGTACAAGGATAAAAAATAGAATTATAGACTGGTTTATCTATACAAAACTTCAAAATAAGACATAAAGCAGATGATTTGTCTCTTGACAAAACCATGCTAACTTGTGACATAAAAATTATTGCTTTAAACTTATAATTAACTTATGGTGGGGGCTTGTAACAGATAATGTTTAGTCAAATATTAGTCTTAATGAAAGGACATGTAAATAATTCTGTTGTAACTCCTTAAACCTTATCAATCTATGACATGAATTATTGCCTTAAACTTACTATCAACTTACTGGCATGTAAAAGTATTTAGAGAATCATGTAATTAACCTGTTGAAACAGTTCTACCTGATAGTTATATGAGGCAAATTTTTAGAGAAAATAGGCTAAGAACAGAAATAAAGATCAATGGAGCTTCTTTTCACTGCTTCATCCAGAGTGGGTGTTTTTTTTTCCTCTCTCTGGCTCACAAAGAGTTAACAAACTCTGAGCCTCTCACCTGATCAGCAAGGGGCCTCTAGTCAAAGAACCGGAGTAACTAACTTCTTTTCTTAATCCCCTGCTGCTAACAGCAGGAGTTTATTGCCAGAAGCAGCAGCTTTTGGTCACAGAACAGCAAAGAGTTAAAATTAAAAGAGAAAATTTAGCAAAAGTAAGCTACTCTTGCCCCAGCAATTGTCTATGCCACCCATGGCTGCTTGCTGCAGTCTATCCTGAATGTCGGGCTTGTCACTGGCACGAAATAAAAGGAGCTAGAGTGAAGAGAAGGAAGAAGAGGAGGGAAAGAAGAAAAAGTAGAGAGGAGGAAAGAAGAAAATAGAAAGAAAAACAAGAGAGACAGGAGGTAGAAGATTCAACATAGTGCAGTTTATGGAAGACCTCTATATAGCTTTGTGTTACTCTGTTAATAACTTGGCAGAAGCTACCACAAGAGTTGTATACATGAACTGACTGTGAAGGAGAGTATACACAATGTCAGCTCTGTAGAGAACCTGACCTTCTCTTCCAAGGGCATGACAAGGATGCCTCCAACTTTGAGAAGATTTTTCATGTACTCTTCATGTTCTTTCTGCACACCAGCCCCACAATAAACACGATCATACTGACAACAATCTGGAGCAATCTCCAGGCAATTTCCAGTTACAAAGGAAGGTTCACAGAAGTCAAATCTGAAAGAAAAAAGTTTTCTGTAACTACATATGTTGTTGTAATAAGTACATAAAAACAAAGTTATGCCTGCCATGTTGGGAACAAGCAAAAGAAACTTATTCTAAGTACTACGATTTTGCTCTCAAACTCCATTTAACAATATGGGAGAAACTAAATTCAGGGTCCCAGGCCCCATGGGATATGAGGACTTCCCTATAGCTGGACAGCTTCTATTGTAAACAGCTGTCTGAGTCTAGACATCTTAGGGACAGTTGTATGAGTCCAGCTATCTCAAGGACACTTCATCTTGCTGGCAGGGTCAAACAAGTTAATGTTCCCAGGCCTGGGAAGAAACACCTACCTCACTCCTCCAAATGTTTTCTTAAATGCCTGTTAATAGGCAAAGCATATAGAAATTGCTGTTATCTAAACCAAGGTACATAAACTGTAAAATTATATAATCAATTGTCTGTTATGCCCTAATTAGCTACATGCAGCTGACCAGCTCCTTTGTCCCCTTATCATTCTGAGCTCTGGACCTAAAGTCCAACAGAATGAATCAAAGACCTTGAAGCCAGCTGCCCTGGATGAGGCCCAGTCTCCATGGGCACTCCCTTGTCTAACCCATAATGTCAACATTCAGTTGGATAACACTGCGGCATCCCTCAGGTCCCCCCTCACTTTGTGCTCCCATCCTTTAAGAATGTTGTACCGTCGTCTCCCTTCCGGGACATGGTTCAGATCCTGAACTAGCTGCTTGCCTGGGTGCTCAAAAAATAAAGTTTTCCTTTTAAAGCTTCTGTATCTGAAGTGAGTTTTCTTGGCTTCCTCCCCAAACCCAACCACCACAGGTTATGTTTTACTTACAAAATCACAGAACAATGTAACACTTTGCAGCCCCAGGAGTTAGAAGCTACATTTCCAAATAGAATCATACTATAGAAATAGAACCTTATACGTTACAAACAAAATAGAAAAATGTGAATGTTCCAACGATCCAGATATAAAGCAACACCAGCCACCATTTTTCACTGTTTTCACAATGCTCAGCACTACATTCAGTTGCCTGACAAGCAACTGGGGATTTTACTAGATTTTGATTTATTTATTCACTGTGTGAATTCACCTGTGTATACATATGGGTGTGCCACAGTATTTGTGAAGACTTCAGAGGACAACTTGTGGGGGTCAGTTCTCCTTTCATCAGGTGGGTCCCAAGGATCAAATTCAGGTCATCACTCTGGGCAACAAGTGCCTTTACCTCTTGAGCCATCTCACCAGTCCCAACAGGAGGTTTTTCTTTAAAAAAACACTTTCTTTTTTTGAGACAGGCTTTCCTCATTAGCTAGCCTGGAACTTGATATGTAGACCAAGCTGCTCAAACTCACAAAGATCTGCCTGCCTCTGCCCACCACTACTGGCAAAAAACACTTTTTATTCTTTGGAATGCCCACTCTTTCAGAAAACAATTAGGTGATATAAATTTTCTACACTGGAACATAAAAACTGAGCAAAATAAATTATTTGTCTTTTTCTCTTACTATAATAATGAAAATTTGATGTTTAGTATCATAAGTTATAAAACACAAAGCTGGCAAGGTATGGTGACACGTGCCTTTAATCCCATCACTCAGAGGACAGAGACAGATGGAGCTCTATAAATTTGAGGCCAACCAGGTCTACATAGTGAGTTTCAGGACAGCCAGGGCTATTAAAAGAGACCTTGCTCCCCCCACCCCCACCCCCACCCTCACCCCAAAAAAAACCAGAAAAAAGAAAAGGAAAGAAAAAAGAAAGAAAAAATAAAAACTATAAAGCAATTAATACCAGAGAATATTAACACAGTAACAAGGGTAGACATACATATAACCTAGGATCATCCAACCACACTTTAACTATGTTTTCTGGCATATGGATACTAATAAACTGGCTTTTTCTATATATAATTAACAACCTTTGTTTGAACTAATAAATAGCGTCTGGCCGTACTTGTCAAAGCTGTCGCTGGTTCTGATGAAGACATCCAGTTTCTGCTTCGCGTACTCAGTGACATCTGAATGAAGCTCCACCCCGTGGTTCACGCCGAAAGGACCTGAGAGGTTTGAGAAAACAAAGCTCTTAGAACGAGGAAAAGAACCCTTGCTCATTTGTTTTCTGTACTTTCTTAATTACAACACAGATAATTCTGTAGTGTATAATTACAGAAACTCACAAGGGTTTGAGGTCTTAGCATATCCGTGGCTCTAAACCACCCAAGGGAGTCTTTCAATGTGTAGTATAGGTTACATTCACTAACATAGTATTTGTTTTGATGCCTTGGCTTCTCAAAAAGCTCTCAAACATTAAAAGTATCATTTGCAAACTGAAAAAAAGGCAAGAGTAGTAGCTTTTACAACAAATTTTAAAAACCTGTATTTACAAATGAAATTTGTATTAGGATTTATCTATATTTCACAGCACTTTCATTATTATTGCCGGCAGTATCAAGTGCCACAGTGTCTCCAGGCTTACTCTTTTACTAGGTATTAAGGTGGGTGGGTGGGTGGGTGTGTGTGTGGCGTGCACGTGTGTGTGCACATGTATATGTGTGTATCATGGCAGAAGTCAACATCAGGTTACTCAATGTTACTTTTGGAAACAGGGTAGCACTAAATAAACCCAGGGGTCAACAACTGAGATAAAATGGCTGGCCAAACAAGCCCCTAGAATCCTATCTGTTTTCCAGCTCTGAGAATACAGACACACACTGCTACACCTGGCTTTTTTTTTTTTTTTTTTTAACTTGTGTTCACCTTTACATGATTTGAACTCAGGTCTTCATGTACAAAGAGTATTTACAGTGAGCCATCTCCTCAGCTCCTTAGGTGGCGGTTCTTTTTGTTCTTTTTTTTTTTTTTGGTTTTGGTTTTTTTTTTGGTTTCCAGGACAGCATTTCTCTGGCTGTCCTGGAACTAGCTCTGTAGAACAGGCCAGCCTCAAACGCCTGCCTCTGCCTCTGCCTCTGCCTTGAGTGCTGGGATTAAAGGCATGTGCCACTACCACCACAAGGCTTCACCCTTAGGCTCTTTTCAATAGCATTTCTAATATAGGCAGTTTTATTATTTATTTTCCCCCAGTCAAAACCACTGCCTTAGTCAATCAAAAACAAATTAAGATTAAAAATCATATCAATTAAGAAGAAATGCAAGCAACATCTGAAGTCTTTGCCTCACTACAATGTTTTACACAATGCAAAAATTCAATAGCTCTTCAGCTGATAATTCTGATATCATCATCAGAAACGGCTATATTCATACATCTGTAAGGAAAATAGCCTAAATGGCTCCAAATATCATAACCTAATAAATCCCTTCCATCTCTGAAAATTCCTTAAAAATACAACTACTCTCTTAGTAGCAAACAACAAAAGAGAAACTGTTACAAAGAACTTCAACTACCAAAGAATTTTAATGACACTCAAAGGAGATGAGGAAAAGAGTGACTAGAATAAACCAAGAAATCATCATGTAAGGTTAAAATTTACAGGCCTTTGCTGTTTTCCATCATTCACAGCAGAATGCAGCAGTATAGGTAGGAGGAGACATAGAAAAGGCACCCCAGCCCCACAACTCAGAGCCCACAAGTGGATATATCATCAGTCACCCACCACCTCCTTTCAGCCAACTAATAGGAGGACCGTGATCTCCAACAGGGTATGCAACCAGCCCACAAAGCCTTCTACCTAAAGTGAAAACCAAGTTGTCCTAAGGCAGAGGGGACTAAAGCTCTGTATCCACACTCACCTAGAATGAGCCCCACCATGGAGCTGAGGTAGCCAGTACCACTGCCCAAATTCAGAAATGAAAGCCCAGGCTGCAGATCCAGAGCCTCCATCACCTCCGAGTAGATGCACGGGGCTGAGAGATGAATATTTCCATGTTTCCATGCCAAGTCTTTGTATGCATTTTCTTTAAATTCTTCAAGATAATAATCTGCTCGATCAATAGCGCGGAAAGCCTGCTCTACTAAGTCCGTCCGGATGTACTGGGCTTCCTTCAAGTTATCAATGAGCTCATCGTTGTCCTCCCCAGCACTCACAGCACCGCCCATGTTCAAGGTCACAGCCAAGCAAGGCTACAATTAAAATTTCAATAACTATTTACATTAAGGGCAAGAGCAAAAAAACAAATCTCTAAATATATGCTATTTCCAAATTCTCAGTTCTGAATGTAATAAAGACGGGAGTATGTTTTGTCAATAACTACTTCACCCTCCAAAGATGCCAGTATTGGGAGTGGAAATTCTAGGGTCAGAGGGATATCCCAAAGGGTAAAGCACTTGTCGTACAAAGCTCATGACCCAAGTCCACTCCCCAGAACCTACATAATGTTGAGAGGAGAGAAACGAGGGCCACAGGGTCATGATCTCCTCATGTACACAATGGCATGTATGAGCCCACACACCATAATTAGAAAAAAAAACAAAACAAAACACTAGCTCCACTAAAGATTTAAGCTAATAATAAATAACAAACTATATGGTGTTTAAGTGAAATTCAATTTTTAAAAATTTTTACATTTATTAATTTGGAAAGTATATTTGCTGGCCTATAGGTGCCACAATTTGCAGGAATGGTCCCTAGGGATCAAACTAAGATTTTTTAGACTGGGTGGCAGATACTTTCAGCCACTGAGCCATACAGAAATTCAAATTTAAATGGAATTGAATGGAATTAACATTAACTGGATCACTACATCTCAACATATACACAAACCCACCCACAAGAAGTAATACATCCAACCTACTGATTAGGTTTCTCTGGTGTTTACGTTTTAGGTAAAAACATTCACAAAACTTTCTTCCCAAATAGAACACATTGTGACACTTTATTGTAACAAACATAAAATCAGTTTCAAGGCTAAAGTTTAGCAGTAGACAGGGTCACTGCCGGGGCACTCAGAGGCCTACTTACTATATAGCTTCCTTTTCCTTGCTATCTAAGAAGTATATTTCTTATCTTCTATCCCATGTTGGTGAAGAAAGCATCCCCTTTAGGTACAACTACTAAAACAATATTCCATGATCCAGTGAACAGGGAATATTTTTTTACCCCGGAAAGGTCTTTTTCTTTCTAGAAAATGAAAAATATCCTCCCCAGTTTTATACTGACCTCGGGTGACTTTTCCAAACTAATGGCTTTATTTCTTAAAAGCTGGTGATGCTGATATAAACGGTTGAAGGAAAGACTACCAAACCACAAAAGATTAGTAGACTTTCTGAATCTCAACAGCTCCTGCTCAGGAGTTCAAGGTGATCTTCCGTGAGTTCCAGGCCAGCGTGGATTATATAAGAACCTGTCTCAAACAATAACAACAATTATGCTATGGTCCCTGTTCCCAGTCTTCTCTCTGGAATACTGGAGACAGGGCCTAGACACACCCATCCCTAGACACACCCATGTGCACAACTGGTAACAGCAGTGCTAGAGAATTAAGCCTAGAAATGAAAATCAACTACCACTCTAGCATCTTAAAAAAAAAAAAAACTTTCTTGATATAAATTCTTTTCCATTTTATGATGAAATAATCCATCTTCATAGTCAAGAAAAATATTAGATTTTCAAATCACAGTTCAATTATTAAAATTTAATCTACTTTTCAAGTGAATTCAGAGCCCTTGCCCTAAGTTGTAACTAGTCCCTAGTGCTAATAAGCTTGGGCTTAATCTTAGATAAGCCACTTAGTTCTATTGCTACACTACTGATCTAAAATAGTCATATTAAAATTTGGGACACCAGTTGAAAATAGAGTAATGTATTTATATGCTTACAGCTCAGTTTAGGAAAAAACCTTTAACACATGTCCTACATAATCAAGAAAGCCATCCTCTTCACCCTATCCCAGTTCTATAAATTAATCTTCAGCAGGTACCACATTAGATATATTTCATTTGTACTAGACATTTATGTTACTGAATTTTTTTACTGAAGTAAAAGCTAATTCCACATTAAAAGAATTCCAGTAATAATAATAATAATAAAAATCAGCCACCTGTTTTTATAGCTACTACCTACCAGACAGCACTACATTGAACATCAGAAGGTAAGGCAAGCTGGTCTGAGTTACTAAACTGCTCACAGTCACAGACTGCCAGAGGAGCTGTGGTAAAACCAGCACTGTTTAGCCAAAGGCTTTTGTTTTGTACACAATATGGATACAGGTGTTAAAGACTCACAAAAGAACACCATTCTTTGTTAACTTCTTGTTAATACTTTGATAATCAAGTATAATGTGCATTGTGTTGGTAAACTGTCATATGCTGTTTAAGTCTGTTGAAAGTGGATGATGAGAGTGAGGACTCTCCTGTACCAACGCCAGTATGTTTGTTTCTAGTAGTCTCCAAATGTTCTCCAAAGTACCTCTTCCTGGAGCTTGGTGGGTACCTAATTCTATGATGGGTGAAAGGAAGAACAAAACAGCGCAAGAGTAAAACAATTTGTCCTTGAGAATAGCTAAAAGACTAGCCATTTACAAGACTGTTTATTGCATGGTATAAAAATGCCTTGGTAGAAACAAGAAACCAGAAGTTCAGCCATGGCAATCTCAAACATGGAGAGAAAAGAAAGTTCAATTGGTAACTCCAACCGACAGCCTCAACTTCTCCAGTTGATTTCTACTAGATGACTGTAAGTGCCCAACTTGATGATGTTATCTATCTACTATCTATCTATCTATTTTTCTTAACTTGGAAGCTTCACTTGGGTTCTCTATCAGGAATTTCAAATGGCTGCTTCAAATGGAATTTTCGCAGATGATTTCTGCTGTTACCTTTTGTTTGGTCTCTCAACTGTGCTATCCCAGTCATCCCTACTAAAGTGAATACTCAACTTGATGTTTTCTATCAACTACTTCTGTTACTAACTAGTTCTTTTACTTTTGCTTGCTATATATACTTAATAAATTCACTCATTTAAAACAGAAAGTGTGACTATTGTAGATCATTCTCTAGACTACACAGAACACCAAGGTAGCCCTATCAATTGCTTTTGGTGGAGAGTGGGTGAATAATGATAGAGTGTGGTACTTAGTATTAGCTTTGTCTGACAATCTAATATTGCCTTGCATAGAAGCATCACTACTTGCTGCTGAGATAGATGTGATCAGTCACCATGTCAAAAGAAAGAAAGAAAGCCCTAAAACATACTTGAAAATACTCTCTCCAAACCAAACAGTATCACTGCACAAGAATGCAGTGCAGTAGATTCCAACTGAAAGCAAAGAACTATTTTTTAGGAGATTGTCCTTCCTTTACTACCCTACGATACACACTTTGCTACTTGCTGTAATGCTTATTACAGTTCCCATTCAGAACTGATTAGCACAGGCCAACAGAAGAAAAGGGCATAGGAAAAAAACTGAGCAGCACAGGACCCCAAGTGGACAACAACAACACAAGTGAAGCTGGACTAAAGAACCCTGTTTCATATCTATACTGCGTTTGAAAAAACTGCGACAGCTGGCCCACAGTCAAGTGGATGTCACTTTCTTAGGGGATACCTTGCTAGGAACATGTATTCTAAACCATCATCCTGCCAGCAGAACGAGGAAAATAGCCAAGGCTTCTTGTCTTGAAAACCAGAACTCTTGGAGGGTGTGCCTCAAATGCATATCACTTGTGGTCTGCATCTGAATGAAAGCTGACCAGTAGTATGTACTGACTAGGGACAATTCCTACTGTTTCGTGCGTGGAAAAGCTTTGGGACTAACCGAAATTAAAAAAAAAAAGAAAAGAAAAGAAAAAAAGAAAAATGAGTCCCTTCTCCCAAGTCTCCCAGCAAGGTCTCAGAGGAGGATGGAGAAAAGCCAGGGCAAAAGGAGAGACCAAATGCCACCACCTCAAGAGGGCCCACTTCAATTCCCTTTATATATAATCAGTGCTGAGCCTCTTAAATACCTCGTTCTAGAGACAACCTACCAGACGTAATGGAGCCCACTTTAGCAATGTCTTCAATAAGAACAGAGAACAACAGTGCAGGGCCCAAGAGAGCAGAGGGCAGATACTCAAGATGACGGAGTTGATGGCAGAGGCACAGGCCTAATAAAGAAACAAAGGGTCCAGGCCCCAGGGGTTCTCTCCAGCTACTTTAGATCTTTCCCCAAAGGGGTCTTTTTTTTCTCCTCTGTAGGATACTCTGCCTTCTTCCCAATATCCACCCTAGGTATAATTTGTTTCAATCATGGTCAATGCCCGACTTGCCCTTGAGCTAATTGCAAACATTTCCTACTTAATTAGAAATAGGTTGTAGAACTAGAGCAATCAGATCCCAGAATTAGCAACAGGCGGGGGGTGGGGGGGCACGCTGGAGGGGAGGGAGGTGCTGGGCAGGGAGATGGGGGGGCGGGGGTGACAGGCGCTGGGGTTCGAAACTCTCGGAGATGGTAAGATACACGGACGCTGGGGAACGGGTAACCAGAGCTGGAGAAGGGATATGGAGGGAAGGGCCGAGGGGCAGAGACGGCTCTACCTCGGCGCTCAGCAGCCCCCGTATTGAGTCTCGGAGAGCAGTTCTTCAGACGCTTCTGTCGCTTCGGACGGACCTCAGCCGCTGTAAACATCCGCTGCTACCTCTGCGCGTGCGCGGGCTCTACCTGAACTGAGCATGTGCGGTTGGAGGACACTCTTAAAGGGGCAACGGCACAGCCCACGAGCCTGCCACTTTCCACCCACTGGTTTGAGTTAAGTGTGTCCCTGCCTGATTGGTCAGTCACTAGGTGGTCTCCGAGCATATCCCGGCCTAATGATATGAGAAGATGCTGGCGTGTCGACGGGAGAAGGGCATTTTGCCTGCTTATGTCCACTCAAGGACAAAGCCCCCACAGTAGAAAAGGCAGGAGTTAAGAAACAAGAGTGATAGATTGGGTCCACTCTCCTGCAGGAGTTACAACACAAATGACTGCCGGCCCTGACCCTGCCAGGCTACCTGGTCCAGGGGATGGCCATCTGCACACTTGAACCTTGAACCAGCAGTTCTGGCCACTTCTAAGAAACCTACAAAATAGACCAAAGTCTAAGTGATCTTTAGGGCTACCTTTCAAGATTGTTCTGAGTTTTTGTTCTATTTCATTGGGATTGCACATCTCCTCTATACTGCTTGGAGGGTACATGTTGAAGGAAGTAGTGTCAAGAAGGAAGGAGTCTGGACGCCTGAGTCAATAGCTGTAAGAAAGTCACTCAACCTGCAGTTGATTGTGGTACGAATGAGGAGAAAATGATTCTACTATTTTTTAAAGTTTGCGTGGGAAGGCTAAAGACCCGAACTAGATAACACAATATTGATCAAAAACAAAACAAAACAAAAGTATAGGCCTAACAACATCTGATTTCATGACTTACTATTAAAATTACAGTAATCAAGAGTCATATGGGGGAAATAAATTGATGCTATCAAATACAAAACTTAGGTTAGAGCTATACAAATATAGTAAACTCACCTTTGATAAGAGAACAAATACAATTCAATGGAGGAGTGCTGGTCTTTTCAACAAAAGATGCTGGAATAATTAGACATCCACGTGTAAAAATAATAGAGACATAGCTCTTCCAAATTTGATTTCCAGTACCCAAGACACTTGGCCTTTGCAGGCACTCAGGCATGTGCACACACACACACACACACACACACACACACACACACTTAAAGGTAAAATATATCTTTTTAACACTGGCATCATTTCTCTGTAAAATATACTGTCAGAAGAATAAAAAGGTAAGACATAGACTGAAAAACAATATTCCCAAAACACATATCTGATAAAGGATTTCTAAAAATCCTTAAAACTCAACAATAAGAAAATAAACAGCACAAATAGAAACGGGAAAAAGCTATGAACATATGACTCAGCAAAGGAAATATACAGATGGCAAATGAGCATATGAACATATCAACATAATTTGTCATTAGGTGATGCAGATTTATAAAACAATGAGATATCAATACACACCTATTAGAATAGCCAAAATTTATAAAATCTATAATTCACCAAATACTGGTGAGGATGTAGAGCAACAGCAGCACATCACTTTCATTGCTGGTGGGAATGAGCAATAATAAAGATACTCTGGAAAATAGTTTGTCAGTTTGCTACTGAACTAAGCAACGTCTTAGAAGATGTGACAGCAAACAAGTGTAATGCCAGCACTTAGTGGTGGAGGAAGAAGGACCAGGAGATTAAGGTCATACTTTGGCAGTGTAATAGGTTCAAGACTAGCCAGGGCTGTACAAAACTATTCCAACATACATAAAACTTTTTAAAAAATCACCATTTGAATTCCTAGATATTTACCACTATACACAAAACCAGCACATGTAGGTAGTATAACAGCTTCATTTGTAATCATCAAACATTAGAAGCAACAAAAAATATTAAATAGATGGGAGGTATAGCCACATAACTGTTTTAATCAGGGATTTTTTGAAAAGTGAGCTACTGAGCTATGAAAGGACATGTAGCAACCTTACACACTTAATTGCTTTTTTTAAATTTGGTGTGTCTGTGGTGTTTGCATGCATATGTAAATAAGTATACATGAACATGTGTGTATGTACATGTAGAGGCCAGAGATCAATGTCTAGTCGCTTCCTTTATTTCTCTCTACCTTATTTTTTGAGACAACTATCTCTCACTAAACCTGGAGTTTAACCCAGAAAGCCCCAGGGATCCTCCTGTCTCTGCTTCCCCAGCTCTGAACCATGCCCAACTTTGTAGCTGGACTTAGCTACTTTGTGGGTTCTTTTTCTCACCCTTTACCCACTGCCCCTCCCCACTGCATCATCCTGTATCAATAGATAGGAGAGAAAGAAGGACAGAAGGAAGAGAGAGATATCTGTGAATCAAATTTCTTTCTTCTTGTTTCTTTTTTGAGCACAACTACTAACAAACTGCAAACAGCCCCCAAATGACCAGTCTCCACCCACCTTGCCTCTCAGGGCCCTAGACAATCTGGAACTGTCAAACAAGGCCTCTGCTAGAGCCTGAGGCAAATCACAGTCAGCTGCTGTGGTCCGTCCAAAGCAGCCCCACATCCCCACACCTGGGATTAAGATGAAAACACAGTCTAATAATATTTCTGTGTTTCTTAAAGAAACCAAAATTGGAGAGTTCTCACTAAACAACTTTCTATATGAATACTAGGGAATTTAACCTGAGGTCCTCATGCTTACGTGGCAGACACTTTACCAGCTGAGCTATCTCTTCAGCTTCCAAGTGCTTGCTGCTAAATGAAAGACACTCATATGGAAAAGCTATGACATATTGTGTGATCCCAATGATATGAACTATGGAAAAGTAAACAATCGTAGAAACTCTCAAAACCTCGGTGATGGCAAGAGAAGGGTCGATCATGAAAGACTATTAAGACAGTGAATGATGCCGTATGATACTGTAATAGTAGAAACATGTGATCATCATTTGCCCAAACCAGGAAGTTATGGATGTAGCTCAATGGTAGAGCAAGTGCTTACCTAACTTGAGCAAAGTCCCAGTGCCACAAAAACACATAATATTCTATCTCAAGAATGAACCTTAATGAAAACTATAGACTTTAGTTCATAGTAATATATATTGATATCCATTTTAACAATGTATATTAATGTAAGCTATTAAGAACAAAAGAATCTGTGCATAAGTGAGGAATCCATGAAACTATTTGTGGCTGAAATTATCTATAAACATAAAACTCCCCAATTTAAAATACATTGCATTTTTAATTGGAAAATTTCCAGACATCTAAAAACTAAAAGAACTCAGGAGCCGACCTATACACTGTGAAGCAACAGAGTTTGGGTTTTGGGTTTTTGTTTTTGTCAGGCATGAAACCCAGTGTTCCAGATGGAACTATAGATATACACAAAAGAATGGCAGGCACAAGATCCTCAAGGTTAAGTGTGAAAGACAGCTCTTTTCTTGATCTCATCACTAAAGATACCACTTCTTGCCTCATTTATCCTTGTTGTGGTTGTTGTTTATAATAGTCAAGCAGTGCCTTAGCAATTACAATATTGGTTTAAAAAAATCCAGTTGAAGTTTCACAGCCAAAAACCTGGCTCTTGAGGTACTCTGTGTCTGTACATCAGACAATAGCTGCATGTTTCTTTTTATGCTTGGAACTTGGTAGTAGGGAAGCTGTTTCAATGCTGACTACAGGAAACTCAATAGGTGACATGCCTCAAACTGTGCAAAGTTTCCCCCATGTGGCAACCACCCTGTCCTCAGTCCCTTCCTTACTCCACCCTTCTGATGTCTTTTCTGAGTACTTTTGCCTTAAGCTCAGTGTTCTGGCCTCTGGGTGCTTGCATACATTGAATGTTATTTGACTTTATCAGTGCCAACCTGGAGGTGGGTAGAAGAATCCTAAGAAAGAACCTTACTAGGAAAGGTTAATGTTGGGCAGCTGTGATTGGAAAAATGACAAGATACAAAATCTGCCACAAGACATCACCACTGTGCAGCTGAGCTGAAAGAAACAGCCAAAATAAGTCATCTTTCTGTTTGTTTGTTTGTTTGTTTGTTTGTTTGTTTTTCAAGACAGGATTTCTCTATGTAGCCTTGGCTGTCCTGAAACTCACTCTGTAGACTAGGCTGGCCTTAAACTCAGAGAACCACCTAC
This sequence comes from Mus musculus, assembly GCF_000001635.26. Taxonomy (NCBI): domain Eukaryota; kingdom Metazoa; phylum Chordata; class Mammalia; order Rodentia; family Muridae; genus Mus; species Mus musculus. The sequence continues at coordinate 181,833,842 of NC_000068.7, read as the reverse complement.
CTCTGCCTCCCAAATGCTGGGATTAAAGGCATGTGCCACCGCCACCACAACCACCTGACTAGAATAGGTCATCTTGAAGGGAATAAGGAAGGAATTTTCTTCCTCATTTTAGGCTTTTTAGAATAGAATTAGTAGTCTTCAGACAGGTACCAAAGTCTCTCTGCTGTTTACTACATAGCTACCACAAGAATATGAAGATATAGAACTACATGTGTGGAATAGTTGGGAAAAGAGTCTTAACACTATTTTTTAAAAAAAGAATTAGTTTTACATGGGCCCTGGGAAATGTTTGCAAGTATCAATTTTGTGTCACTTTGGCTGGGTCTATATAAGGACTATATGTGTTCATATCTGAAATGCTGCTGACATAAAGCCTTATAAAGGCCATATACAAAGAAGCCTAGGTTGGGACACTTTTAGTAGATGGGACCCAAGATCTCACTGTCAGAAGCTCATGACCACCTTTATCTGAACCAGTCCCTGCCAGTACTCCTCCTTGTCTCTTATGAACTATGAGATGGAAACTCAAGGGGTGGTACCCTGTAAGTAAAAGCTATTCAGAAAACTGCAGTGGATATTAGTCCCAGCTTAGTTAAGAGGAGGTGGCCACAATAGATGACTCCACACAGTGGACTATGGATGTCAACCAGGTCTTTATGTATAAATAGGAGAATCTTGTGTGGTGGTTTTATGCCCACACATATGAGCTTGTGGCAGCTGTGGTCACATATATCTGGTGGCCACAAACAACAGATAGCCTCCAATTGTTCATGGTAGCTAGCATAGATGGGAAATGATGAGAAAGTGAAACAAGTCTAGGAATGTTCTTTCAGTGTCAGTCTTGGTGAGTGATCTGAGGCCACTGACTGTGAAAAGCAAAAAGATAGCCGGCTGCCAGGTCTTGAGGCCAGCTCCAAGTTGGCTCCCTACAGGCAGTCCAGGGCTAGCATTTGTGTGATGAGTCACCATGTATATATTTCCACTGTCCCAGCACCCACCTAGATATCTCCAGTGACTCAAGGCTGGTACTAAAGCTCCCTAAGCTCTCCCTCCCTCCGTTCACTTAGTATTGTGTGCTATTTGCCTACAATGGTAATCTGGACCCAGGAAACAATGGCATTAGCCTGTCTGCTTCTTTAGTACCGGAAGGGTATCTAGATGGTGCACAACTTTCCTGAAGCTGGAGAAAGGCACCTGTAATCTCTATTTCTCCCTCAACTGACATGGGAACCATGGTAGCCCCTTTACCTCTTGCTTCTTGGACACCCACTATGTCTGACTATTCTGTGAAGATCCAGTTGATTTGGTAGCACCCCCTCTTCTTCAAGAAATGGTCTCTAGAGTCTATTACTATGTGTTATCTAAAGCAGCAGGCCTACAGTGAAAGGACTGTAGGCAATCTTGTCAACACAACCAGTCTCTATACAGCTCAGAGAAGTTTCCTGGGCCTCAGTTTCCCCATCTGTAAATGGGACAACCTCACTCTCTATGTCACAAGTAGTTGAGAAGTGGCAGGAGCCTGTGCAGGTAAAAGGGCTCTGTTCAGACTGTCTTTCTATATTACTCCTTCCTACTCAGGACTGAAGAAGTTTGATGCCTAAAGGGGATTACGGATACCAAAGAGTGGGGCTGAAGGTCTCACATGGAACTTTCCAGCACTTCTGCTTGGTCTTTATTTCTCCTCACAATCTTCTGTCCTAAACATTCTCATATTATCTTTTTCTGTCTAAACTTCTATAAAGAGCTATGGCAGAGCTAAAAATAAGAAAAACATATTTGACAGGATATGAAGGAAACAAGTAATAGTGTGAGTGATTAGCAGAAGGTACTCCTGGAGCAGAGATGGGTTGGTCCAGTGAGGGACAGTCACTTGCAGATGCTGGGGATGTGGAGTCACTGTCCTGCTCACTCTTTCTTCTCTGGACTCCTGTAGGAAAGCAAAGCTGCCTGTGCCCCATTCCACTGCCACTACAAGGCCTCTCATCTTGGTGTTAGTGGGTGTTCTGGAGTGACCCCATAGGGAGTGAAACTACCACCTGCTCCAACTTTGTGGGTTCTGGGTGTGACCTTTGAGATCAGCATTGGCTTGTGAGGCTACAAGGTATAGCCAGCCTCCAGAAGTTCAAACCAGCACAAATAAACACCTTGACCGACTATCAAATCTGTTATAGGGATGGGTTACTCTGGAGTTCAGGAGACACTGTTCACATGTGGGGAGGGTGCTGCACATTCCCTAGTATCCATATTCACATGTTGCCTTTCAAAGGCCCCAAATAATCATTTATTCTTCCTCTCCTCAGTGAACTTGCTCAGTTTGGCATCATTGGATGGTTGGAATCCAGGTAGCAATATTACTGGGTAGGTGTTTCAAGGAGACACAGTGGTGATCCACTTTGGCAGCTCTGGTGTGGCTGTGAGATCTTACTTAGGGTAGAAGCTGATGGAGATTGGTGACTTGCTGAGTCCAGGGAGGTCCAGACTTGGAGCAGCCAATGGGCTGCTGTAGTCACTGGGGATGTAAAATATACAAGTGGAGCTCCAGAAGGTATCAGAGCTGAGATAAGTACCTTGGGGGATGTGTGGGTCTCTCTCCTCACTGCAGACATCATCCTCTGGGATAAGGAGAAGACCCCAATGTGGAAAAAGCCCCAAGGAACATCACTAAAGGCCAACTAGGGTGTGTGTGTGGGGGGGGGGGGTAACAGGCTTCAGATAAATTAGCACTCTGGCTTGTCTGCATATTGCAGATACTGAGAGAAAAACAACTTAAGAAGGGACTACAGAAGCATCCAGGAGGGACAGCGTGGAGCACTGCTCTATCAAGTCAGCAGCCTAGGACTGGCTGAGACACCTACAGTTGTGGATAAGGGGTCCTGTGGGTTCTACTATTTTAAACTAGCTTATTCTGAAGATTATTGTTTTGATCCTATATGACCTTTTGGAGTTTTCCATACGCTGCTCTTCTAGTTCCAGAATATTGGGAGGAACTTGGAGCCCCCTAATCCTTAGTGTCAAAGACACAGGACAAGGTCCACAGTCCTAGGCATAGCAAATGGAACAGCATAGAGATTGTAGCCCCTGGGAAATACACTTCATTTTCATTATAAGGCCCACAATCAGCTAGTACTTAGGAACCCCTTCATGCGCGTGCTATATCAGCTCCCAGTAAGCCACTATAACTAGTTAATGGGTAGGTCCCTCCTAACCCTGAGGCTTCACTCCATCATGGAGGGACTAATCCCATGCTGTACGGGGAGTGGTCTACTTCTGGGCACAGAATCCAGTTGAGAGGGACTGGGGGTGTACAAATGTTTGTGTATACCTGTTTTTCACTCTCAAAATTCAGCTAAATGGCAGCTTTTAAGGCATTGGGGAGGAGGAAGAGAAGGCAATAATGTATTCAGAGGCCAGAAAATTCCTAAATATTCTTAAGTGGGAGACAAATGGCCCAGGAAACACAAAAATGCTGAGTTCTAGTCAGAACATAGGAAGCTCAGAACCAACAACAGTCTAGCCTTTAAAATCCTCCCCGCACCCCCCCCCCCCGCCTCATCCCAAGAACAGGAGATGTTCAAGTATTCAAACTAAGATGATGATGTCAAATGCTTTTAGAAGCTGCAGACCCCAGATCCCAGCCATGATTGGAGAATGATCTCCTCCACAGAGAAACTAGAACTTTATTCTCTTGAAAGAGTAAGAGAGTATTTACAAACTGTGAGGAATTGCTTCACTATGGAAAGAATAAATTCACCAAAATTAATTCTAGAATACATCTGCTGAGACTTCAAGGCACCTTCATTTCCAGCACCCAGCAGACTAGTGGTCTGTCCTCAAAGCAAGAGTCAGCATCTTCACAGCTTTGAACCTCTCATGCCAACAGTAGGGTTGTTCATCTTTCTAACACACCAGAAATAGTCATGTTCCCACCTTCCTAAAGCTGGAAGAGCTGCTTGCTCTCTAGAGCCATGTCCAGGCCCAGGCCTGTTTATTCCAGTAGAATCAATACTCAGGAGCCAAGGGTATTGTGGTATCTAAAAGCTGAGCACTTTAATCTGAAAGACACTAAGAATTGGGAGGCTCCAAGTTTCCCCCAGTATTCTGGAACTAGAAAAGCAGGTATGGAAAACTCCAAAAGGTCATATAGGATCAAAACAATCTCCAAACATTTGAACCTCTTTAAAAAAGAAAAAAAAAGGGGGGGGTTCTTTCTCTTCCCCAGGATTTCCTTTTCTAAGAACTCCCTACATGACCACCAGCTAGATCTCAAACATGGCCTCCATTAGAAGTCTTAGCAACCATTCATCTTATGGAAGACCAAACGAAGATTTGATCATACTGTCATGGCCACCAACTGCTCAGTTCCTGGCCAGCCCTGAGCTGGGGCAACTGCTGTAAATGTGTTTCAGACAGATAAGGACTCCATTTAGAGCCTATCTGAGACTAGGTACCATTCTTTCCTCAGTTGCCTATAAATTTCCTACTTCTAAAATCCTCTGTGACCCACCCCACATACCCACTACATCTATGACAGTGAGCTCTAGCACTTTTCTCCTACCTACATAGTGTTCGTAGTTCTGTGTACTACTTGACAGCTCTGCAGAGACCAGAAGCAGAGAGATGAGTCATCAGAGCAAACAAACCTCACTACAGATGACCTCCTGCTCTTCACAAACACTTTCACAAACTTTGGTGATTTTTTGTATTGTAGCTTTTTGGAAGTCCTCTGATAAATTAAGCTCTTTGTGTTTCCTGGGCCATTTATTCATGCTCTGTATGATTATGAAGAGGCCCTAGGTTGGAGACTGGAATGGGCAGTTCCCCTGACATGTAGTATTTAAAGGGTATATGACAGGCTAGACCCTTCGAAACCAAAAGGAAGAAGACAATGGGCAGTGACAGAATAGGGCTAATGAACCAAACATAAGGCTGCTGCTCTCACCTGAGAGCAGATGTGGGCCTCTCCACCATTGCATCTCATTCTTCTACAGTCCTAGACTTACCTCTGTAGGCAGCTATATTGGGGCCCTGGAAACACCCTCTCCTCTTTTTCTCCATCAAGGACCATCACATATCCGGTTCTTAGGACCTAGGATGAGCTCAGTTTGTAACAGAGACCCTCTGCTTGCCCATACCCTGGCTCTTGTCATAGCAACTATGCCAATGTTAAGAGTTGTAACCCCAGACTACTAACTACTATCTATGGTGTAACCTTGTTAAAGGAAATCTCCAGGGTACTCTTCCTCAAAATCTACATGGCTCTCTCATGTATGACCCTAGTCCTTATGGTTTTGTCTGTGTAGAACAGAAACTGGAAACAAAGTCCAGAGTCTCTTAAGAATTTCTCAGGTAAAATGGCTTCTGTCTATATATAAGAAGAACTCCACATCTGCTTCCCGGCAACATTCCTAGAGAAGTCAAGTTGAATGTGATGAAAATCTGAACTTGGGAAAACAAGAAATCCACCTGTCATGAAAGTGTAACAGTAGAAAGGTACCTCTGAAAGGAAAGGAAAAAAAAAGCCAAAGTACATGAGCGTTTAAGACAAATAAAAGGAATCCATTGCCTTACATATGGGAAGTCCAAGAGTAGACTGCCTACAGACATAGCCAGATCTAATAGCTGTGAGGTCATCAGAGAGCTCTCTCTTCCTCACCCCTAACTCAGTGCTCAGTTCTGCCTTGTACCAGAATATCTGAATTCTCATTTATTTATAGATAAGAAAGATGGTATGAAAAAAAAAAAAAAACGATGGTATGGAAGCACAGGTATACTGCATACCTCTAATCTAGCAACCCAAGCTGGACAACTGTTTCTTCCTGACTCTAAGAGAAAACTTGGAGGCGGGGGTGGGCATGATGTGGATACGGCTGGCTCATGGGAAAAGGTGGGGTGCAGTGAATTAGATCTTGGAGAACCACACTTGAGGGAAGGCAGGTCCAACAGAAGTGGTGGCTGAGCCACACTGGTACCAGAGAAAGACTTAAATAGAAAGGCCCTCTTACCATGACCACCCTCATAGCACTCCCAGAAACATAAGGATCAGAGTAGCAGCCTCCTCACAGACCATAGCACCTATGCACAGTGAGACTTTTATTAGAAATCACCCTCCAAACACACCACGAGGTACTGTGAGTCCAACGTGTTTCCTGAGGAAGGAGGGTCACAGTATTGGGGTATCAAGATCCTGGGCAGCTTGGCCAGCGAGTCCATTGCCTAGAACTGACCATGGCCAGCACTCCCTCACAGCAACATGAATCATCCATGAGAACCTCCACAAATGCAACACAAGAAACACCAGAGCACACACATCTGCACTACACTTAAATAATAATAAATACAGAATTCCATTTGCTGTTATTGGCCTGACAAAAGGAACCCAAAGGGAAAAAGAAAACCAAACACCTTTCTCTCTGGTGGACCAATGGGGAGAAAAACCCAAATTATCAAAATTCTTCAGTTACAAAATACTTTTTTAAAAAATTCCATTATTAAAAGAATAAATAACAAAATATATAAAAAATAACTCGGTTGCATCAAAATTATAACTAGAAGTTATATCAAGATTCTTTGTGGCCTATCTTATAGTCAAATAAATGTTTTTGTTTCAATTTAACTTATTTAACTCTTATGGTGCCCTAGTGTGTCATCTAGTTGATATAGTATAAAATAAATAAATAAAAATAATAAATAGCAAACATTAACATAAGAGGGTAAGAATATAAATACTTATGACAAAATTAAATAATTTACAGAATAAACTAACTACTTTCAGTGTCTTCCAGGAAGTGCAATTTCTCTACTTTTAAATACTAATTTGGAATTGCAGTCACAATTGACTTGGACTCTATTTACACAGTAAGAACATTGTGTTTTTAACACATTAAATTAAAATTTATCCTTTTCACATCTTAAATGAACCTATAAAGAAGTGAAATCTTGGTGGTCTCCCTGTAACAATTTACCACTGGTCTCCTGCCCCACTGCAGTCACCTTGGATACAAGGAGCAAACCTATGCAGGAAAAGATACAATGATGGGTCCAGCACCTGGATGGAGGTACGGAAACCAGAGGTTTGGCCCAGTGGTCTTGGACTTAGAGCCCAAGCCAGGGGTTAAAAACTGGAGCCAGGAGAAAGCAGATCTGCACAGCTTAAAGGCATCTGCTGCCCAAGTAAGTGGCCGATTTTTCAGGGCCTCCAACTGAAAACAAAAAAAAACCTCCAGCTGACTTTCTATGATGCTCATCAACTGTGTAGACTGCCATCTGGGAAGCCTGTTCCTAGATTCACCTCTGAAGCAGAGTATTGTGCACCTTTAACACAAAGTTGAATTAAATGAAAACACAAAACATACTTGTCATGTGGGCTTCAGTGAGCATAGTCAGAAACCTAGGCATGCCCTCCTGCTGAGACTAACACCCAGCAGGGCCATGGCTGCCCTCCCAACCTTGACAAACAATGGAATACTGTGGCTGCAAACTCCAAAACTTCCCTGAGTGAGAACCTTGTCCATGAGCTTCCACCGGAGACTTTGAGCTGCTCTTCAGACTTCTTTTAAAAAAACAAAAAACAAAGAACAAAAACAAAAATAAGTCACTTTGCAATACTTCAGTGTCCCCAGGCACTCACACAGAGAGGTCTTCATGCCTGGGCCTAATGAGGACATCATAGGAGACACTGATTCCCAGGCTCCCCTTTGGGTAAGCTGCACAAGGCTGCACCCAGGCTTCCAATTAGAAGTAGCTAGAAGTCAGGGTCCTTGCTGTGAGGAGCAGAGCAGACTCCTGTGTGCAGTGCAGCCTAGACCTGAATGCCCCTCACAGCTTGCTTGATCGTTTCCAGAAGGCCTTTGTTCTCCGGATTCTGGTAGCAGTCCTGATTGGAGTACATGTCAGTGAGGGTGTTCACATAGGCGTCAAAATTCTGTTCACATATTGGTTCCTAGAGAACAGAACCAGATTAGCAGGCCCTACTACAGTGGACCCCATATAGTAGAAACTAGTGAGAAAGCCTTAACCCCAGGCAACAGGACAACAGTAGCAGTCACCCCTGGTAAAACTAAAAGTCATAGCAACAACACTCACTGAAACCCTATTAGCCACAATTCATGAGCTACTCAGGACCAGATCAATAGCCAACAGCTAGGCCCACAGACCACTGAGAACACTGAATCATTCTCACAGGATCCTTCCCTAAGGACTCATTAACAAAGCAGTGGGTTACACCCACTGTTCCAACCCTGGAACCATCCCTAGAGCAGCTGCTAGTTCAGCAGTAATACCCAGAGGTGATTTGCTGCCTACCATGTGTGGAAGGCGAATATTGGCAAGACTTTGGATGAGGGCTTGGCTAAGCCCGGACAATTCCAGAAACAGGGCCTCATTCTGCTCCTCAATGAGCTTGTTCTCCTCCTCGATGTTCTTCAGGTTCTTCTCCATGGACGAGATCTGTGGCAGAGACATAGAAAATGCTGCCTTCCCTTGGCCCTGGCTTAGTATGAAAGTACTGGCCATACCTCACTGTGTTCTAGGAAAAGACAAAGCTCATCAGTGGGAAGGAGACTTGGTTCTGCTCCCCCATGGGGTATCCCATCCAAGGAAAGAGATGGTAGAGCTCTGGTCCCTGATTGGAGAGCCTCTGCCCAAAGGAAGTAGGAGCTGGTATGCCAAGCACTTAAGGGTACATGTAGCTTTCTCTGCCTTGTCCCTCCTAGGGGTAGAGAGAAATTACAGACTCCAAGGCACCCTGGGCTCAATCTCTGCCCACTCTAGTTGTGCTCTGATCTTGCCAGGCCTCCTGTTCCTTTTTGTAGAATAGTGTAGAATGGGAAGAATCTCATGCAATTTGTGGGTATTAGGTTGCCCCTTCCTGAGTCTTTCCTTCCCATAAAAGACCAGCAAGCTGACTGCCTAGACTCCAGACACACCTCCAGACCAAATACAGACAAATTTCTCCATTTTCTACACTGACAATGAACCAACATAGGATTGTGTTGTTTCTGGGATTTCTGGCATTAAAGGTCAGTCCCTAGCTTAACTATTTGTTTCCAAGGAGTGAAAGACTGAACGCATGAGAAGACAATGTGTGATGTGAAACAAGGACAGTGAGCTCCCAGGTGAGGCTGAATGCTCTGTGGTGACTAAAGTAGTTCTAGAGACCTGCATTCCTTCTTCTTTGGCCTTTCCACAGCAGGCATGGAGTGCCCTCAGAATGATGGCTAAGACTGGCAAAGGAAAGCAATCAGGTTTTTACAGATAGTCTTTGTTTTGTGGTTTAAAGATAGAGTCATCTCTTTGTACTGACTAGACTACTCTTAAACCTATGAGCTCACACACTCCTCCTGCCTCAGCCTCCTGAGTGGCTGAGTACCACCATACTAAGCTTTGCAAAAAACTGACTTTTGAAGTTAGAGGGACGGCTATGTAGTTAAAAAAATACTATTGCTCTTTCAGGAGACCCAAGTCTGAGTCCCAGAACCTATATTTGGGGACTCACTACTGCCTGTAACTGGCTCCAGTGATATCTGACATCTCTAGCCTCCATAGGCACACACACACACACACACACACACACACACACACACTCACACTCAGAGGGGGAAGGGAAGGGGAGGGGGAGGGGAGGGAGAGAGAGAGGGAGAAGGAGGGAGAGAGAGAGGGAGAGGGAGGGAGAGAGAGAACTCAGAAGTTAAGAGCATGTACTGCTCTTAGAGAGAATCCAGGTTCAGTTCCCAGCACCCATATCAGGCAGTTCACAATCTCTTGTAATATCAGCTCCAAAGGATTCAAAGCTCTCTTCTAGCATTCATGAGCAATGCAAACATGTACACACACACACACACACACACACACACACACACACACACACACACACGCATGTATGTATGTATGTAATTAAAAAACAAAAATGAACTCTCTAACAAAAATAACTGTCTTAGACAGGCGGTGGTGGCGCATGCCTTTAATCCCAGCACTTGGGAGGCAGAGGCAGGCGGACTTCTGAGTTCGAGGCCAGCCTGGTCTACAAAGTGAGTTCCAGGACAGCCAGGCCTATACAGAGAAGCCCTGTCTCAAAAACAACAACAACAACAACAAAAAAAAAACTGTCTTAAAAATATGACATCTGGCAAATAGAGAAATAAGAGGTGCTACCACAAGGTTGAAGGCTCTGGGGACTCTGAGAGAGGACCTATACTGTTCAGTGTCTTATTTGGAGACACAGGTAAAGAACAGTGATGATCCCAGCTAAATGACTCTGTGCCTTCTGTTGTCACCTCCAGTGGTCCTGGAAGACAACAACACATCAACATGTATAGAACTCATAGTACAAACTCTTCCTGACTCTATGACTGCTACTACATATACACAGCCTCTTGAAATGGCATTAGCCCACAAAGAAGATAGATTATCAAGACATGTGGAATGAAACCTGCTGTGACTGCTGCCTCCAGGAAGGGGCTGTTTTCCTATTTGACTTCTTTACCCTTGATTGATTCTATCCTTTTGATCTGTCCAAACCATTAGGGGACACTCACATAACATCAGCTCTTTTCTAGACACACTGAGCAATCAGAAGGTAGGGCAGAAGCCCTGTTGCCAAGCAACAACCCTACTTACCAGCATTTAACACGGAAGGTTTTCTTCCAAAAGAAAGTCCTGAACAAGATAGTGGAAAAGTTCTGTTCTAACCCACATTCTATTGAGATAAGCAAAATCTTTAGAGGAGGATGGGCAAGTCCTGATACTTGTGTGTAGCTGTGCTGGTTCAGGCAGGAATAGAGCAGATGAGCTTTCATTGCTAATGAGACTGGAAACATGAATTGGACAACCAGTACTAGCAGAACCAGAACACTAGCAGACTGATCTTACCAATGGAGCTATCTAAGACAATGACTAACACTAGCTAGACCAGGGGCAGAGAAGACTCCCAAGCAATGCAGTGAGTGAGCAGCTAACCAGGGTACTGGGTGCTATGTGCTGTGTGCTTTGCTTCCATTAATTCAGTACCAGTGATACTGATGGAATCAGCAATCCACAGGCTGGCTCTGGGTGGCAGGAAAGAGCCAAGTAGAGTAGTGTCACCCACCTGAGACTGCAGCTGCACCATGGCAGCCTCCATTTCCGAATTGGACTCATTTAAGTCTCGTATCTCCTGATTTAGCTGCTTGATCTCCTCATCATTCTCCAGCACTGCCAGAAAATAAAAAAGGAAGAAAGTAAGAAAAAAAGGAAGGAAAGGAGGGAGGGAGGGAGGGAGGGAGGGAGGGAGGGAGGGAGGGAGGGAGGGAGGGAGGGAGGAAGCAAGCAAGCAAGCAAGCAAGCAACTGTGGTTCTGTCAAACTGCTTTGGAGACAGAAAGGGAGATTTTTGTTTAGAGGTGAACCTCTTGCCAAGTCCTAAGCTCCTCTCTTGGGCATGGATATTGGGAAATCCTGGAAACTGAGAACAGTATTATCTTCCTCTTTCCTTGACCTTGGCAGGAAGTATAGGTCTCTACAGAGACATTAACTGTTACAACCAAAGGGAAATGTGTTCAAAGAGAATCTCCTTTCCTAGATGGGAGTGGTCATACTGTCCACAAACCCATGGGCATGGCTTTTGGTGCCTTCACATCAGACTCTGATCTACATAGTCACCAAACACAAAGTCAGAGCCAGTGGTCCCATTGAGAACATGGAGAACTTCGGGGCTAATGTTAGTAGGACAGTAGCTCAAGGCAAGAACCACCATGGATCATTTTCAAGGGAGCTCAGCTTCCCCCAACCCCTTCCCATAGTACAGAGAGGACAATAAGAAGGGATATCCAAGAAGGGCATCCTCACCATCACTTGTCTTGAACTTTGGGCTGAGAATCTCATCCCCTGAGAGTTTTCCTTTCTTTCCAGCAAAGGTTGCTCTGGGACAGCCAGACAAACTAGAAGCAGAAGTTATACATCACTGACCAGTTCAGGACATAATGCATAGGCAGGTCCAGGATCTCACATCAGGACTATACCATTCTATTCCATCTCACCCAGATGACCCTGCATGCTTCCCTATGGTGACATTGCTTCACCTCAGCTTTCCTGCCTGGTGAGCAAGGATGCACTACATGAAAGGGGCCCAGGCAGGTGCCCTCTCAGAGCCTTCCCTACTAGGCAGTCATGGCTGCCCACGGGTCCTAAAGAACCAGAGCATTGATGCCTCAAGGTGCTATTCCTCTGGGCAGGGGCTGAGGCTTGCATGCCCCACCTGCTGGCATTCTGGAGCACTGAACTCTGCGAGGGGGTCCTCAGAGCTAACCCCACCTGAGAGATCCTTCAGGATATGGATGTACCAGCATTCACAGGTGATTCCTTTAATATAGCTATTCAAGCAGAAAAAGAAAACATATAAAAACATGTGGATTATCACACACTACTTCATGATTGTGTGATTTCATCCACATCATAACTCAAGGTGGTGAGTGAAATGTACTGCAGAAGCACAGTGTTCAACTGCCCCACCCACTTGGTCCAAGCTCTGGCGGTCTCTTCTGTGGTCTTCTTGGCATTTCCTTTATGGTCTGTATCCTGCGGTGATCCCAGCTGCCCAAATGAGACCCCATTTTTTCTGTGCTCCTAACTAGGCCCCTCACTCTCTGAGGCAACTGGCTAGATACAAAGTTCTGTCTCCTTTCCTTTGTTACCCCATTTAGTAGGTATGCCAAGCCCTCCCCAGCTCCAGCTATATGAGAACTTGTCCTCCATACATCTCTGAGCAAGCTTCTGGCTTTTTCTCCAAAGTACATTTTGCCCACAGCTCTGTTGTTTTCCCCAATCCCTGATCACTATTCACCAGATTCAGTAATTCTTAACTTATTTAAACTATATGTTCCTACCCACCCTGCTCAACACACACTCAAAATGGCAATGGCAGGTTGTTCTTTTGTTCTCTGCTCTGTCTCTACTCCTGGATGCTAGTGGACTCTCTGTAAATATTTTTGTTGAATGGATGCATTAACTTTGTAGGTGGAAGAAGAAAGAAGGGTGAGAAGAAAGAAGAAAGGAAAGGAAGAAAGAAGGGACTAGGAATTGATTTTCACTCCAAACAAAAGTTACTAGACAAGATCAATGGCTTCTTAGAACAAAATGGAAAGGGACCTGGTGAAGCAAAGCCAACTCAGCCCCATGGCAGGCACTGTGGGCAGGTGATAGAATGAGCATTGCCTAGACAAGAAGAGGTCTAGTTACCAGGTCCCTTGCAAAGCAAGCAAGGGCCTTTGCCCAAATTTCAAAACACGGGCCCAATGTAAGAGGTAGGGAACCAAGGTATAGGAAACAAACTTTTCCTGAGAAATCAAATATGAGTAAAGACAGAGTCTGTTCATGCACGGCCTCTGTATTTAACCTAACAATGCTCATGGGGACAATAAACACCAGGGTACAGAGGACACTTACAGGAACAAACACATGCTGAAAACAAAGCAAACACTATCTTGTACCAATAGTCTCCATAATTTCTCTTATTTAGCTACCTACTGGGGTCTTGCTTTCCCTTGCAGAACTGCTGTTCCCACTAAGTACCAGCATGCTCCCACCAACAGGAGTAACGTTCCAGACCAAAGGCCCCTGATTGTTGTTGACGTGTGTCAGGTACCTTCGGTGGGTGAGGAAACTGCCGTTGGCATGGCCAGAGCCGTCGCAACCTGGGGTGGGGCAAGTAGGGCCCTCATTCTTCAGCGACTTCCACGAGAAAGATGAACCATTGAGAGCTCCCTCTTTCTGCCTCCGAGCAGCCAGTGGGCAGCCAGAAGCACTCCTGTGAGAGGCATATTTGCCGCTGATGTGGCCGAGCCCCACACAGCCTGGAACTGGGCACCTAGACACAGAAAGACTGAGGTGACCACAGGGGCCCTCGGTAAGAGGATCTGGGAATCCTGCACAACCAGGCTCTAGATATCCAGCATCATGTACTTTATACTTTTGAGTGAGGCACGAAGCCAGCTGAATCCCATCGCTGGCTTTCCAGATGGGGATGTTGTCCCTCTCCCTTTTTGCCCATGGCTTTTGCCTAGCAGGGCCTGCAAATCAGGAGAATGGTGAGGGCACCCTAAACTTGTTAACATACAGCTTCAGAGCTGTGACCTACCATGGCATGGTACCCATGGGTATTTGGAGAACACAGTACTCAGACAGGAAAGTCTTGACTTTGACTACCCATAATTACCCTGCTGGAGACTGTCCAGAAGCCATTCCTTTGTTCCAGGTACTTGAATACAGAGATAGAAATACTATGGTGATAATATAGATGCAGATGACAAATGTCCTAGGCATGGTGTATGAAGGATTGGCTAGGACCAATGAGATAAGGAGAGCAGGGCCTCCAAGAATCTACCTAAAAACTTCAATCTAAAAACTTCCAGCCCTTTCCAACAAATGCAACTCAATCAAGCTACCATTTGTCATATGTCCACTATATGCTAAGAACCAGGCAAATACATAGGATCCAAGGATATTGCTGCCATATTTTACAGAATTCTCTGTGGCTTCAAAGAAGTCAGACAGGACATCTTCAGACAGAGGGTCAGAATCAGTCTCCTACTGCCAGGTAATCTCTTGCTGTCTACTGCTCCTAGGGCACAGGGCATAATGCCCAGCTGGAGAGTAGCAAGGTGGCAGCAGCAAGTTAGTACCCCATCTCAACTCCAGGAAACCCTTAGAGATAGTCTCCTAACCACCTTTGCCAAGGCCCTGATTCTTCTTCTATCTGAACAACCCCATTTTTCTCCTCTCCTCCCCTTCTTGCTCCTCCAGCCTACATAGGCCTCAGACAACATAGAATGTCTACAAGGTCAACACAAGGTAATCTGAGCCTGAAGCCCATAACAAGAACACCTCACAGAGGCTTTGGATAACTCACATTCAATGTCTAGCTTCTCAAATCTGTGAGATATGGCCAAAGATAGCTAACCTGAATGTTGAGATGAGACCCCTACTGAGTCTCCAGTATCACAAACTCAAAAGATCAGCTAATACAGGCTCTTTAGTCACTTCAGACAGCTGAATTCTTCTAACTACATGAAGAGGGTTATCTAACCTCCTTGCAAAGAGGAATCTCATATATAAGCAGTATTCAGGAGTGATTTTTTTTCTCTTAACAATGGTGTCAAATCTTCAAAATCATTCTTGACATTATGTTGAGACATGAATATGGCATGAGCCAACAGGCTTCCACGCTCCTTGGATGAGCTTATCTTTTCCAGAATGAACAGTGGGGCATAGAAGCCATGTATGCAGTGATATGAGACATGGGTCCAGGACAGTAGAGAACAGAGGAGTAGCTCTCAGATCCAGAGTGGCTTGGACAACATGGACCTCCAGGAGAGTTCAATAGAGCAGGGAAAGTATCAATACCTGACCTCTACACTGGAAGCTCTGTTGACTTCTATGACCTCAAAGTGTTGACATGACTTAGTTTCAAACAATTCTTTATGAAATATTAAGAATGAGAATTCTAGCACAATCCTTGCAAAACTACAACTCACACATGCTAACAAAACCCCACCCTTCCATAGGACTTGTTATACCCATTAGACTAAATGGTTGGTGGTGGCAACCCCTTCTGAATGATGTGAGGCTGGTTGGGCCTTTATTGTGTGGCTAACTCAATTTTGACTACAGCTGGAACAAGCTGGGAGAAGTGTAATCCCAGGCCAAGTTGTTTTTTGTCTAAGTGAGTGACTGGGTGTTATTGGCCCAGTAAACAACACAGTCAAGGAAGGCTTGCTTCTTGAAAGCCCACTGGGCCCAGCCCCATCAAGCAGCCTAAATCCTGATAACCCCCAAAACAAAGACACCTGTTCTGTTTGCCTGGTGGGGAACCTTCTGTCCATTTTACTAATTGGTCAGTGGGTAATTCCTATTTGAGCCTGTGACAGGTCATACCTGCAAAAGAGTGAGTTGCTGCAGGAAACTAGCTCCCTATCTTACAGCAGTACAAGTACCTACTGACTTCATCACATAAGGTCAAAGTTTCCCATAAGCCCCCAGAGGAAATATCACCCACCCTACCCCAACTTTGCCCCAGGAGAATGGAAATAGTCAACTGTATTTTTGCTTCAGGGACATGTGTCACTTAAGATCCACAAAAGATGTGGCAACTTTCTAGAACTTCTGGTGAGACAATGATGCATTGCTTTGAGCTCTTTTCTGTCCCCCCACCTCCCGAAGTTCTAGCCCATGCACTGGCAATAGCAAATGATTTAAAAAAAAAAAAAAACTCTTACTATGATATTTTGGTGGTCAAACCCAATTTCCCCAAGAAAAAAATGAAAAGGGATTAGAAGAAACTAGCCTTGAAGTAGCACCCTGATACCTAACAGTGAGAAGTAACAAAATCTCCAAGCTTAAAAAGCTGTCTCTGGTTCCTAACTAGGAGACTTATATTTAAAAAAAAAAAAAATGAATAGAAGAAGCAATCAAAGATGGTAAAGCAGATGGTAATTTTAGTTCACTAAACTGGGCCAACAACACCCAAATATTCACTTAGCAGAAAAAATAGACATCTTCAATGTGTTTTAAGAAAGAAGGGAAAAGATACAGAGAGAAAGGAGAGTAACAAATGTTACTTGTCGGCTCTCAGTAACTTTATTGGATTTATACAATGGTGAGAAAAAAAAAGACTAGGACAATGAGAAGAAGGTGGCTTGAGAAACTATTTTAGAGATTATATAAGAAGAAGGCAAGAAAGATGGTCAGAAAATAACATTCCATTGTGAAGGAAACCACGACACAGGCGAAAGGTGTCATCATCGTCTTAGGTCAGAAAGTCCACTTTGTTTTTACTCAATATGATTTTTTTCATGTATATGAACATACAGCTGCTTGAAACACTGTATGCCTTCCAAAAGCCAATATCTACTCCTAACAACCAAATTGTATTTATCACCTCTCATCCCAGTCAAATTACCAAGCGTAGTGATATCAAATACATTATAGATGAAGACATGCCAATTTATTGTCAACCATAAGAAAATGGATGACTAATCTTCAAGTTCCAGAAAATATCCTTCTCTCCCTTGTTAAACTCTCTTTGCAGAAAAATCCCTTCCTGAGAGGAAGGAAATGGAAGAAATTGATCAAATGCATCAGGTAAAATTGGTGGGCTTTTATCTAAGTTAGGGAAGATGGTGCCATTATAATAGAGAAGTATGTAAGCATGGCAAGCTACTGGCTACTGTTTTTATAATTAGCCAACTATGTAGTGTTTTAAAAGTTAGGTGAAGAGTAAATATAAAAGCCTTGACTTTGCCCTTTATGTATGCTGATTTCAGTGTCAAGATGAAGTTATATAAGTCTCTCCATGTAGCTCTTGCTCTCCTGAAATCTACTATGGAGACCAGGCCAGGCTGGCCTTGAAATCACAAAGATTTGCCTGTCTCTGCTTCTAGAGTGCTGGGATTAAAGGTATGTCCTACCATGCCAGGTTGTAAAAACTACTTTTTAAAAAATTACCCTAGCATCTAATAGGCCATACCTTGGAATTGATTCAGTTGTGTACATGAACAAGTAAGACCAAAATGCTAGTTATGTGTTTTTACTTCACTGAAAGACCCTTTTTAAGCTAGATAATTTTTACTCTGTATCTAACTGGTAATTAGAAAAAGAAAAAAACTTATAAAAGAGAGAAAATAAAGACCAAGGATATCCTTTTTAGTCTCCAGACTCCCCTCCTTCATTAGTTCTAGACAGATGTGCTGATGGTCAGAGAGGTAATATTCAAAGATACAATATCATCCTAATGAACTGCCCTCTAAAACTTTATACCTGAACCTTCTTGTCAGACAAAAGACACACTACAAGACCTGAGGGGACCCCAGAACCACTTTGGGGCAGTAGGATACTTAGCTTCCCAAAGGACCTCTAACTTGAACCCAGAGAACACACTCTGGGATCAATATCCAGGAATCAATGTGTCAAGTTCCAGCATTTCTGTAAAAATGAAGATTGTTATCAATCACTTTAGTGGCCAGGTGTGAGGAAAAGCCTAAAGTAAGCTGTTTCATTTCATTTTGGTTTTGAGACAGGCTCTCAATATGTAGCTCATGCAGGTTAAACTCAATGATCCTCCTGCTTCCAACCTCTCAACTTCTGGGATTCCAGACTTGTACTCAAAAGGATTTGTTTCAGTTTTTGTTGTTTAGTTAAAACATTAAAAAAAAAAAAATCTCAACTTTTCAAAATAATGAAGGAGTCATCATGACCCAACATACTTCATCAACTCGGGGTCCTCCTTGTCATCCTTGGTAGGCGCCACCTTGAGTCCACTCTTCTTGGCACGTGGGCAGCCTGACAAACTGGTTTTGAAAGAGGAAAACATGCCACCTCAGTCCCAGAACAGCAGCTCCCTCACTGTCTGCCTCACGCTACTCCCTCAAGTTCTGTGGCCCCCTGTGGGGGTGGGAAGGAGGGAAGAAAGGATCAATCAGTCAGCTGACTCATTAGGTATGCTTTTGTGTGGAATAGACTTGACTCTTACAGAGCCTTCAAGCAGGGCAACAGAACAGTCAAAAGTGGGAAACCTCTTCAGGAGCCTCTAAGCTGACACTTTGTCTTTTGATTTACTGCAAAGGGATAACTGAGCAATGCTGGAAGCACCAACAATTCAAAAGAGATATAAATGGGCTCTAGGTGTTGGTAACTTTAATACCTTATTCAGAGCATTAGAACTTTGTCTAAGTCAGACCTTTCACCACTATCCTTATCCCCACTTACCTCCGGTGTGAAGCATAGTTCCCTGTTATGTGGCCAGAGCCATCACAGCCAGGTGTGGGGCACCTGCAGAGGAACATAGGATGAGACAAGAGCTGATAAAGACATATGCCCCTTTGGGCTCAGCTCTCAACTGAGTCCATCAAAATCTTAAGCTCTAGGTCCCTCAAACATCCCGTCCCCCTTTAAGCACCTCTTTACAAAGGAGCATCACTACTTTAGTCTGTCATTGCCAGCAACAGGTATTTAATAGGATTATATCAGGGACTCAGGACTGAACCCCTGCCCTCCCAGGGAAACCCAGAAAACCAATAAAAAGAGTAGGTGAATGAGCCTAGCTTTACACGGGACCAAAAAAAAATAGAGCACTGGATTCAGCCTGCTGTGTTCACTGTATCCAAAGGAGAGTGTGTGTTTCTGGCTTAGCCTTTTATTAAGTTGCAGTCATATATGATTATCTAGAACATATTTAAGTCTTATGTTCAATCATGAGAACTCAGAGACATGCCCATGAGTACCTGCTATGTGGCCCCTGCAGCCTGATCCCTGTTTGGTGAGTGTAGAACTTAGCCAGTGGCTTTTATGGGCACATGGACCCAACAAAGATAAAATAAGAAACACAAAATAAAGAAAAAAAAATCAAGGTTTATGCATCCAAAACTGTCTCATGAATATATCCCACACAGTGGTAGAAATTATACTATAATATTATTAACATGGACTTTTCTTGAGTTATTTTCTCCCAAATGGAAAATCATGGCAGGTGTTGATTGATGAGGCTGACTTGGAGGTAGACCCATCTCATCAGATCTGCTGCTTTGCATCTTGCCAGTAATTACAGTGTCATCCTATGGGAAGCAGTGAGCATTTGGTATTGGTTATCCAAAGTACTGCTCCATGGCACCCAGTCCCTAGGAAGCCTCTGACTTCATCTATACAAGCAGTATCTGACCTTTGAAATATAGTACTTCTTATATGAAGGACAGAAGCTAGAAGTCTGGCATCCCAGAGGATGGCATAGCTGGCATCATTTCTTCTGACTTTATTTCTGCGTGTCCCACCCCCCACCCCCCAACCTTTGAGGGTATCTTCCCAGACTCCTTAGGTCCCTCACAGTGTAAGATACTGGATACTTCTTTGGCTCTCAAGCCATTGACCCACCAAATCTTTCTCTAGTCTTCATGAGACCATGTAGTGGATGTACATTACAGTAGTAGGGCTACGTTACCACCATGGTAGCCCTACTGTCCAGAAGTCCAAGTACAGGGAACTGAGAATAATTCCTCCATGCTTTCAGTAGAAAGAAGCTCAGTCTGAGACTCAGGAATTCTACTCCTTGTCTTCATGTCAAGGAAACATCCAGCAGAGGTTTAGTACAGAAAGTGGTGGTCACTCAGCAGCCACAGAACAACCTAGGCCTCTGAGCCATGAGTGGCACCAGGGGTGAGGTGCAGATATACTCAACAGCACCTGTGAGTCTTGGGAGGGTCTGTGGCTTCCCAAGAACAAGCCAGTGCCTAGAATGCAGGAGAATGTTCTGTGTTCCTTGTAAAGCCATTACTTGATGGCTTTCCTGCAAGTTACTCTTAAAGTGGATAGTGTCCATATAGTAAGAGGACTGAGTTTCCTTGATATACTCCTTATGGAAGCAGCCACAAAATTTAGAGCTGCCTCTATCCTGACTATTATCTGCTTCTAAGTGCCTTGCCTGAAGAGAAGAAAGAATTTATACCTAAATGACGATTCTGCCTTGGTGATACCTCAGATCTCTGTGTCTCTCATTCCTGTACTGCAAAAAAGCTGCCAACCCTCTTGACAGCCTGACATGCCTCAACTGTATGGAGTAGTATGTACATTTACACCATGGTGAACTGAGCAGCTCTAGGCAGCCCCTTATCACACACAGGAGGAGAGTAAACACTCCTGAAACATGCTTAAAAACAGAACATGCCAGATCATGTCTGTATTTTAGCATTTTTAGGGAGACCACAAAAAGAGCTCACTTACACTACTTTGGAGAATCTGATATCTACACAGACAAAACAAGAATCCAAGGAGCACTGGGGTATCAGGAAATGTAGAAAAGAGGTCAGATTCACCTTCCCCCAAGACCACACTGGAGTCTAAAGCAACAAGGCGATGGATCCAGAAAAAGCTCTGGAACAAGAAGTGCTCAGGAGTCAGTACAGACACCATATATCCATATATCCATATATCCATAGAAGGAGGCTCCTCCACTGTTCCCACAGAAGCTTTATGTTAAAGTTTCTTTTTAAATAGACTTGGGGTGCAGACCCTCCCAGGGTCTACCTTCCAATGGATCAGCCAAGCTTCCTCTTGTTGGCCCTGAATGTCAGTTTCAGGGCCACAGAGTATACAGTTATATCCTGAGATAGGGAGTTCTCTAGGGCCTGAGTTCAAAAAGGAAGCAGATATAAAAATGGCTATGAGGGTAGGAGAGAATACAACAAAGACAATGAAGTGTGGAGGGATGGCATGTGGGGGGGGGGGGGATGTTCCCTGAGGCTACAGGACTGAGTTCTCCAACTTTGAGTTTCATGACTAAACTACAGTGTTAGTGAGTGAATGAGTAATTTGAGCCTACAGGCTATGCAACTGACATTCACTATCAGAAGGAATGGAGCTGATTAGAGAAGAACAGAGTGGACACTGGAAAACCATGGATTTCTGTCCTAGTGTAAATCAGCTCAAGTCCCTTCTGCTATTAGCATTCTAGCTCCTTGTCCAAAAGGCACTAGTACCCCACACCTATCTGGTCCTAAATCAGATCCAGGGAGTCTTGGCCTGGATTCAGAGCCCCTATAACAAAGGACTGTGAGAGGGAGGGCTCCGGCCCAGTTGTGAGGGACTGAACAACAGGATAGTATCTCCTTCTTCCAATGTCTCTACTCAGCTCTGGTCACCTGAATAAGGTAACCACAGCTCGGGATCATGACGGCTGTAGTGTCACAGATCGACAGAGAAAATGAAAGCCAGAAACAATGGAGGCACTAGTTCCAGCTCCAAGAGAACAGATGCCTGGAAACCTCTGGGTGCTTGTTTCTCTCTTCTGAGGACTGTCAGGCAAACTGACAGTTGTGGGTGCCCGTAGAACCTGGTCTGCACATGTGTTAAGGCAGAGAGGCACAGAAGCAGGGAGAGATCCAGCAGAGAGAAGGCAAAAAGCACTGCGTAGGACTGGGAGGGCACAAGGGAGAAACAGAACAGCCAAGGCAGGCAGGGCTGGGGTGGGAAGCAAGAGACATTCTCTGGTATTGTTAGTGACAGTTCATTTGACAAGAGCCCCGTAGCCTATAGCCACTAAGTCACAGCCAAGTTCCAGCTTTTCTTAGTATCTAGAGTGGAAATAGGAAAAGCAGGCCCGGCAGCCCTGTCAGAGTCCTTGGGAGTAGCTGGGGAAAGAGCTGGAGCAGTACAGGAGCTCTGCTCCAACAAGTGAGACAGACAGTGCTCAGAGGTTCAGATTGCTCAAAGCTGGAGTCACAGGTGCGAGGACAGCCCAGCCAAGCAGAATCAGCCCTTTCAAGCCCTGCTCCTCTTCCCCATCCCAGGAAGGCAGAGCCAGCCTGGGATGGTATCTTAGAGAAGGCTGGCTTGATAGGAGCCTCACAAAGGAGAGAGCAAAGCTAGAGCTGCCCAAGAGATAGGCAGTCAGTGAGCGCAAACATACTTGAGGTCAGCAGAGTGGGCAGCCATGAGGTTTCTGAGGCTCTTGTCAGCAAGAGGGCAACCAGAGAGGCTGAAAGAGAAGAGATGGGATATGGGGTGAGCCATAGAGGGGAGCAGAGGAGATGAGGAGGAACCCTTCCCCCCTACACACACATACACAAAGCACCGGAGCCAGACCAGAGGAGCAGGGCACGAACCTGCGATGGGAGGCATAGTTCCCGGTGATATGGCCACTGCCGTCACAGCCGGGGGTGGGACAGCTGGACAAAGGAAAAAGAGCGTCAGAACAGCGAACCATGCACACCTGTAGGCCTTCCCCCAGAACAAGTCAATTAAAAGCAGGTGGCCATCCTCAGATCACAGCTCTCACCTTTGGGACTGAAAATCTCTCCTATACAACGTAACTCAAGAAGGAAAAAGAATTTGAAGTTAGGATACCTCTGACGCATGAGTGTTGTGTGTGCATATGCATGCTATGTGTAGACATTTGTGCTCGTGGATGTGTAGATGAAGTACTCCTCCCTTCTCCAGTTCCTAAAGCAGCCCAATTTTCTCTGAGAATGAGAACGCAGACCCAGCCAGCCTGGGAAGGCCTGGTGCCCAGGTAGAAAGAAAATAGCGGTGTACAGTAAAAGGACAGGAGGATCCCTCTATCCTCCATAAAATTAGCTCTGCGTACAGGTGAGAGTTTAGATCAACAGTGGAAAAGGTGCTATGCATAGCCCTTCTAAGTCTTATAGAGGACATGTGGCAGTAGAGGTTAATGAAAGACACTTGCCTGTTCCACCCTGAGGTCCAGCAGCTCCCAGAGCTGAGAGCTGCTGTCTGAACCTCTCTGCCCACGACTACAATATCCATCTTGCCCTGATCTGTTCTAGATTGTGGGCTGGATCATGTTCATATCCAGCTCAGTGCAAAGCTGAAAGAAAACTCATCACTGTGAGCTACCTGGATCTAGGTAGTTGTTGGGTTCTAGGACCAGGTCTGCTTTCCCTGGGAAGCCCGTCTGTCAAGGCATCACTTACGTGAGAAGTTCCTTCTTTATGTCCTTGGAAAGAAACTTCAGCTTAAAGTTGGTTAGGGTGACTTCCCCTGGATACTTCCGCTCCTCAAAGTTCTCTTCTGACACCTCCTGATCATCTGCTTCAGAAGAAGCAAAAGAGTGTGCTGCTGGCTCTGACTGAAGAAAGAAAACAAAACAAAACAGGGAATGTTTTAACAACTGGCAAAGAAGTCAGATGTCCAACCTAGTGGGAAACAAAGAGGGACCCTTTAGTAGTACTCACAAGATATTTTACCTTATGAAAGAGGGAGAAAGACCTAGCAACCCCAAGACAGAAGACCATACTATGAAAGCCAGGGCACTCAGCCTTGGCCCACCTCCATCAAATTACCACAGGTAATTTGGACACCCAGGTGCAGTACTCTTTAGGGCTCAACTATCAGGAAGTGCTAAATAAGGTTGCTGAGGTATTTCTAAGTTGAGTTGGATAACATACTAGTAGCCTAATGATAATCATAGTAAGCCTGAGACCCCTGGTGCACAACAGGATGCCTTGATTAGATCAGACACTTAACAAACACCACTAACTGACCTCTAGGCCTGGGAGTATTTTCTAACTACCCATAGCCTCAGGGGTGTGGCACCTGGAGTGAGGAACAACAGCCCTTCCTTTGAAAGCCAGGGGTCCTACAGCCTTAGAATAACAGCTTCTAGCAAAACAGATACACAAGATTTTAGGTTCCAGAAATGTACCAACTTGCTATGTGGGTTTCAATAGGCTATGTAGGCACTGCATCTGAAAAGTTGCAACCCTTAAATAAGAGAAACCCATGAAGCTGCAGCAGCACCCAGAGCAGCTCTGGGGAGCCAGACTGTAGTAATTGTTATGATTCTTGTCATTAAACAAAGCTCTAGGATAGTGATTTGTTTGCCTAAGCATTTGGACAAAGGTCCTCAGAAAGACACATTTAGGAGAAGTCTTTAGGGTCAGTGAAGCTAGGAAGTAGAGGTGCCATAATAAGGGCTGAGTGTACCCATAATATCAGGACAATTGCTGCCAAAATTGGTGAGTCATTGGGAAGAACTGATGAGAGGGGCTGAGTAAGAAACACAGAGCAGAGGGAGAGGAATGGAAGAGGCCTGATCTCAGAGCTTTCTGGGGAGTAAACTATGACTAGGAAGTGTGAGGAGAAGGAAGGTTTGGGAAAACTTGGCGAAGTCTGCAGGGAGAGCGTGGGGGAAGGCCTCAGCAGGAGGACCTCAGGACCTCTAAGAGAGATCCCACTGCAAATGGTACATCATTTCTAGGGAGACAATGAAGTTGCAAGAGGATATGCTGAGGAAATGGAATAAAAAGACCAGAGCTGGGCTGGAGAGATGGCTTAGCAGGTAAGAGCACTGACTGCTCTTCCAGAGGTACTGAATTCAATTCCCAGCAACCACATGGTGGCTCACAACCATCTGTAATGAGATCAGATGCCCTCTTCTGGTGTGTCTGACAGTTACAGTGTACTCATATAAATAAAATAAATAAATCTTTAAAAAAAAACAGATCAGAGCTGAACGAAGGATAATAAAAAGGCAAGGAAGGGTCCCAGGACATCCACCAACCCAAGCCCAATAAATAAGTTGAGAAGCCACAGTTAGGAGACCAGTGAAGAACTTAACCCAAGAATGAAAGAAAATAGCGAAGACATTACACAGAGGGCACCCAAATATCTGCTAGGGCTCCTGCCTAGTGCAAGAAGAAATCAACTTCTACAGATTCGGATAGATATGGCTCTGTGTGCACTTCCTTTCTGTGAGGGCTTATCCCCGTACTCTTCTAACCCAAGTTAACCCAAAGGGCTGTTAACTATGTTGTGTTACCTAGAACAGAAGCCCAGTCTATCCCTCTAAAAATTGGGTAATCCTCAGTCTTAGCCAAGGATGGAATAAAAGTTTGAAAGAGGGACTAACTTACAGACAAGTAGATTTAGGTGGGTCTGGCCTACCTCACCCACCTCCTAGAGATATATGGCCCAACTCCCTTCAGATATTCCTTCCAGAAGGTGGCGACGGCTAGTCTCACAGTGGCTGTCCAAACTGCTTCTTAGGAAGCATCTTAATAGAGTGGAGAAACTCACACATTTTACATTCAGGTGTGTAGAACAATAGGGAAAGGAATGCTCTAGCTCAGACTCTGATACCAAGTTATTGCTCTCTCCCCATTCAGTAGTCATCTTGGGAACTCAGGTCTTTGCCCACCACAAGGATCCCATGCCAAGACCCCTGTGCCAGAAGTTCCTCACTGCTCTTGGTTCAAGGAACCAGGCATCAAACCACTGTCTGGACAGCAACTGCAATTGATGGACTACGTTAGGGAAGTGGAGCAAGGAAGCCTGGGAGCTACTGATAAAAGGCTCAAGAAAACAAGCTTTTCCCAAATCATCCCTAGGAGATACAAAACACCCCTCTCCTCTTTGGAAAGTCTACATCGTTGCTACCCACTAAATTCTGTTGAGGTGAGAAGACCCACTCTCTTTATGGAACAAGACTGAGTGTAACAACGCAGGAGAAACCTTTGCTGCAGGCTGTGACCTGAGTTTTGAATGGCCTGAAGATGAAGAATCCTGTATGAAAAGAGATAGACCTTGAAGGTTTATGTAGACATAAACCTCTTAAGGAAAAGATATCTAAGAAGCAAGCAGTGTTCACAGCAGTCCTGAAAGCAGCTGAGAGCCTACACACTAAGGTCACATATAGGGCCCCTGGCACCCACCTCCTCAGGCTCTTCCTCTCGAAGCCGACTAGGTTTGGTGTAGTCTAGAGGACGGTCCCACTCATCCTGGCGAGAGGCCTGGCTGGACTGGGGTGAGGTCATAGAGCTGCTGGGGGCACTGGTACTGCTCTGACGTTGAGAGACATCAGGAGACTTGACACCAGGGCTGCTACTGCAGCTGCTACTGCTGGGGAAAGTGTTTTCCCGCTTGCGATGTTTATGCATGCTCAAGTCCAGAGTTCCATTTTCATCTACCTCAATGTCCACAGCCTACAAATATGAAGGTTAAGAATAGGGTTAGCAAACTGAGCCACTTCCTGAAAGTGTTTTCTGGTCACAATACTGACTCTTGTAGAAAGAAGCAATCAATGCCTGCTTAGAGGAAAGAATTAGCGCCATATCCTAACCTCATGTAAAGAAGCCCTGCAGCCCAGCCCCTTTCTCCTACACATTAGGAAGCCAGACCCTTGAGATCACTGCATGCTTTAGTGAAAACAGGTCTTTGACCCTAAGACATGTCAGTCACTACTAACTTCCAGAAAAGCATATAGGAACACAATATGAGCCTGACCTTGAGTTTCACAGCACAAAAACTCTTTTCATGGCTGCTCACCTACCCTTTTGGGTTATCTGAGCCATTACCAAATGGTCAAATATAATTAAAAAAAATATATCAGCTAAGGGCTAGAGAGATGTCTCAGCTGTTAAAAGCATGTATTAGTCTTTCCGAGGACCATGCTTAGCTCAGTTTCCAGCACCTATATCAAGCATCTCACTATAGCCTATAACTCCAGTTCCAGGGTATCTGATGCCCTCTGGCTCTGGACACCTGCACACATATGATGCACATAGACAATGCAGGCACAGTTGTGTGCACATAAATAAAACATAAATATTTTTAAATAAACATCAACTAGCTTCCAGTTGCTCTTGGCACCAGCCATAGCCTTACTGTAATTTTCTCAGTATAAACTCTACCCATTCTTCTCTCCCCAAAGGGTTTCAGGATTGTATGTTTACCTTGCTGGGGAGGTCCTGTGGCTTTGTGCTGAGGTTCTCTGGCATCTCCCAACATCGAGTGGAGAGGTTCAGGATGGCTGTGGCAGCCATGTGTGCAGCCTCAGCATCATGAGAGTAATCGAAGCCTACAGAAGAAGATAAAGTATTCTTATAAAACCACTGGAAGATTAGACTGCACCTGGAGGAAGTGACTTTGGTAAAGGCTGGATGCTAAAAGGGAACATCCTAGACTAACATAGACAAAGATAGAAGCAGCAGACAAATAGGGAGAGAGCTAGGGGTCAAGGCATAGCACTCCCACATTATCGCTCACTTCTACTGCTCTTGTCTCCAGCACTGAAAATGCATCTCATTTCTGACCTTTTGGTCAGAAATTTGGGCAGAAATAAGAAAACTCTAGAAATATACTCTAACAGACTTAATAACTTCAAACAAACAACAGGGAAAAAACCCATGTTCACCAACAAATACTTTTGATTCTATAATTCTGTAAATAAGATACATATTTGGGATAAATGCACCTGGAAAGTTTGTCCTCTCAAAAGATGTTATTATGCTTTCACTGACTTTATGTCCCCAATAATTACTGCTTCCTTAATAAAGCAATATTACTGTAAGTGTATAGTATTTTTTTTCTAGAAATTATGCTGCAGTTTTAAAATCACCCTCAGAAGTGATATTGTGAGTAAGTAAGAAACCACCGTTATTTCCAGAAAGATTCAGACGAGTGGAAAACTGATTTTTAGCCCCTTCCCAGCAATGCCGGCATAGCTTCCAAGTAAGTGCATGTGCTTGGAGATGCTTGAGAATGGCCAGCAGAGTCTGCTAGTGTTCAGAAAAAACTCATCCCAGAGGTTACTAACCCTAAGAACTGTAATCCTAACAAGTTAGAAACTTGTCTTTGCTATCTGTGGAGCAGACAAGATCAGCTGGGAGATCTCTGGGTCTCCCAGTGCACTGGGTACATTTCCATCTTGCATTCATTTCCAAGGCTAACCACAAAGAAGTGCAGTGAATGACAAGAAAAGGCATGGATGATTATTCTAGAACATTTCCAGGAGTTATTTTTGTCAGTATAATTGCCCTTAAAATGTGCTGGTAATGTCACAGAAAATACCATTTCCAGTAAGATGGTCCCCAGGAAACCAAGAAGCTTCCTGCCATGGTACCACCCTATCTTGTTGGACTCTCCTTAAAGGTGATGCTGGAAGTGGACACCCTGGGGCAGACCACATCAGTGAAGCGATTCTTAAGCCTCTGGACATACACACCCATAACAGACCCATGATTTTCTTAAGAAACACATAAAGGCTCAAAGTGAACATGGGTAAGATGCAGGCCCTAATGATACCACAACTAGCCCACTGGAGCAGCTGAAGAAAGAGAGAGGATTCAGGCTGGCATCCTGTCCCTCCTAGCTCCCAAGAAAATCCCTCCCCCACTGTCCCTCTCAGGAGCAATGTGAGAGGAGAGACATTAAACAATTCTCCCCAACTTACATTGGAAGGCTTTGGGTGAGGTTTCGCTGGTCTGAATCTTTGGGGCAAGCATACGTTTGCCAAAAACCTGAGCATCAAAACTTGCGTAGTCAAAGGTGACTTTGGAGAACTTCTCCAGCTCCTTGGCCAAGTTGGCCCTGGGCGTGGCGGGAGCCACATTGGGTCTGTAGCTCCCATAAGGTGGAACCTCAAGCTGCTTCACAAAACACATGGGCCTGGGGTATGAGACAGAGATGCAGAGTCTGTAAGGTTGGGACTCAAAGACCCCATGCTACCTCTCCCCCAACCCTCCAATGGCGCAAGCCAGGTCTTCATGCATCAAGGTGATAAGGAAAACCCAGGGAGATACACACACTTCCAAAATCCTGCCCCTAATGTTTGGTCAAAATTCTGCCTCCCAGAATTAAGGGACCCTAGGATAGGCCCATTATCAGTTGCCTATAAGGAGGAAACAATAGAACCTGAAAGAAATAATAATGTGTTCTTATGCTAGTATTATGCCAAAGTAGCAAGCTTGAACTTCCTCCAAAATGTAAGAGAGCAAGTTCCACGAGCTCAGCTACACAACAGTGAGTTTCTGAACAGGAAGCTCAGAGGTGGAGGGGAAATGGAAGAAAGAAGGAGCTCCAGCAAATGCCCTAGCTCTCCTTGTTCTGGTCTGTAATGAGCAATGGCTTCAGTGATCAGCGGTACTTGGAAATGATGGTGAGGATACCTGAGAAACTTGAATGTGGCTGAGGAGAGAACCAGAAGGCTGGTACTGTAAGACCATTCTTAAGGTCCTGTGAAGACCACATAACAGCAGTGATAAGATTGGCTCTATGGTGGAATGAAGTCCTAGGCTGGGCACTATGCTCAGCAACTCCTGGGGAAGCTGCAAGAGCAAGACTATCTGATACCCTCAAGGAGACATTTAACTTGACCTCTACATTGGTGTCATTTATTGGCGAAAGGATCAACAAACAACTGACAAGAAGCTGGAAGGAAGAACAAATAAGATGGACAACTATGCTACCTGGGACCCACAAAGTCAAAGGTGTCCATGAATGGAACACAAGTACTCCACAGAACAGGAAAATAAGTCCCTATATCCCTAAGCTGTGTTTTGTGGTAACGCACCTATTTAGAGTCCCTTTGGAGTTGGCCAGGAAATGACCAGGGT
Organism: Mus musculus; assembly: GCF_000001635.26. Classification (NCBI taxonomy): domain Eukaryota; kingdom Metazoa; phylum Chordata; class Mammalia; order Rodentia; family Muridae; genus Mus; species Mus musculus. Next base: position 181,803,979 of record NC_000068.7, on the reverse strand, counting down.
ATAGCACTTCCAAGGAAAGTAGCCAAAAAGGAAGGTGGTGATCAGGGGTCCTATAAAGAGGCAATAGTGCCATGTCAGCCAGTGGTTGGCTTTACTGAGTACATGGTCTTGTCTCCCACACTGCATGTGAGAAGAGAAACATGGAACAGGAGTCTAAGAACCAGGGAGAAGGAGTTGTGAGTTCTATATTCTCAGGAAAATGAAGAACTGTGTATACTGAGTGAAGATCAAAAGTGACATTATACTCTCAGTCAGTGACTTGAATGAACCTCCAACCCCAGAAGGAGACTATAGTTCACCTCAAATAAATCTTTTAAGGCAGGCCATCCAGGAACATGAGCCCAAACTTCTGGCCTTATTTATAACACTCACTTTCCAAGGTTACCTGTATGGAGAGGCACTAGGCAAATTTGTCCTGGTTGTTCTGTCAGAAGGCCCCTCAATGATACCATGCATGCACATGCATTAGAACACATTTGTAAACTTATTCATATGGGTGTACATATATACAGAGCATGCAGACATGCATATCCCTACAGGTACCTATGCCTGCTGTTGTCTCCAATGCTTAGTACCCACAGGAGGCAGCACTCAGAGGAGCAAGTCCTCTGCCCTTCTTTCCTCTGCCTTCCTTTCCTCTGCCCCAGAATAGAATCCATCCTGATGTGGGAGACATAAGAACAACTAGGTGCTCCCTGTATAGTGAGGTCCTCAACTAGTGTAGTCTACTATCTCTACACACTAAGACTGAATAATTTTCCTGACTGTATCAGATGTCTTAGGAGAAAGAAGGGCAGAATACACTGTGGCTAAGGATAGGCAGCTGTTTGCACCTTGGATGAGGCGCTTTGAGTGTAAGTGTCTTGTGTGCCAAGAAGCATATTCATACCACACAGCCATAACACTGAAGTCCCTGAAGATATTTGGAAAGTACTTCTAATCTCACCTACCTGAGGATCCGATCTGAATTGGAGTTATTTTTGGGAGGATCTCCTGTCTGCAATTGCTGCTTCTCATGAGATTTGGCTAATTTTTCAGCAGCAGCAATGGGACATCCAGATAAACTAGAGGAAAGAAAAGGAGAGACATCTGAGCCTTTTCTCCAAGGTATGTCTGTCCCAGCTTGCCAAATATGTGGTCCTGGGAGCAACACCATTTCAGATACAAGAGTTCTAGGTGTAGAAAGCCCAGGGTCAGTAACACACCTGTCATCCCCACAAGACAGATTGTTCCTCCATCTCTGTCCTCAACCACAGAGAACAAATTTCTCAGGCCAATTCTATTTGGGATAATTCACAGAAAATGAAATATACTCTAAAGCTCTACAAACTGTGAACAAAGGATTCTTCTACATGGATAGCTGTCAGATTCAGCCTTCTTCTCCCTCTTCTCCCATCTCTCCCCTTTCAAATGCCCGGACTGGATAACTCAGGCAAACCAAAGGCTATGTTCAGACCACAACTTGGGTACTGCCTTTGGAGTACACTAGCCCTCCTCAGGATCTACTATGAGCTCAGCTACCAGCTCCTGGGACAGCACATCAATAGGGAATCCAGCCTCTTTTCTAACAAACTGACCTCTAAAGCCTAGGTATTCTTTCCAAAGCACATAACTACAATGGCCCAGACAGATCCTGTCAAGCTTATAACACTCTTGGTGGGGTATGGTCCCTTCTTGGATAAGATGAGCCAACAAATAAATCTGTCCAGTAGCCTGGAATCCCCATGTCCATTTGATCTCATCACCCACTCAGAGTAACTCTAGACATTCCTATCCACATCCAGGTTTTTCCTTCCACCCGTGAGCAAGAGCTACTATGCAGAGGTTTTCTGAAAACACAAACTCTCTACTTTCTCTCATCACAGCAGTATCAGATTTCTCACATGATCACCTTAGTTCACAGGGTACTTGCAGAAACACCAGAGAATGGCCAGCCCTTCAGCTGACACCTGCCAAAGCAGGGAGCTATATGTCTGTCCAGAACCTATTCCAGATAAAGGCTCAAGGCCCAGGCAGAGACATATACTACAGGCCCAGCCCTAATTTCCTACCATGCCCCAGCTTAATTCACTACCTTCTGTGAGTATTGCGGTTGCTGTTCACATGGCCTTGGCCCGTGCAGCCAGGAGTAGGGCACTTCAGTACATTTTCATGCATGGCCAAGACTGTAAGAGAAGCAGAGAGAACAAGTAATGAGACCAGGCATGGCTACAATGGAGAATGGCCCAAGGAAGGTTGGGAGTCCTGTACAAAGGCTGCAGCTGTGTAAGCAGAGTGCATGGCACTCAGAGCCTAATGAACTCAGTCAAGCATGTCCACTTGGACCCTGCCTCCCACAGAAGAAACTAGACTGTCTCTGAGCTTCATTTTCATAATTTCTGCCTCTAGTCTAAGAATGATAACAGACATCCAATCTTCAGCTTTTCAAACAAAGAGGCAACTCTGTCACGGCCTCCACCTGTCCAGTTCAGTGAATACAGACTTCCATTCCCACAGTTTGTATTTGACTTAGGCTGGTATCTATAGGTGGACACTTCAAAAGACTGTCCTCTGCCTGGTCTACAAAGTGAGTTCCAGGACAGCTAGGGCTATACAGAGAAACCCTATCTCGAAAAACCAAAAACCAAAAACCAAAAACCAAAAACCAAAAACCAAAAACCAAAAACCAAAAACCAAAAACCAAAAACCAAAAACCAAAAACCAAAACCCAAAAAAACCCAAAAACCAAAAACCAAAAAAAAAAAAAAAAAAAAAAAGACTGCCCCTCACCTTATACCACAAAACTCTAAACTTTAATCTTTGGGATAACCCTACATGAAGCTACTCACTCTCTGGAGGGATTCTATCCTTGTGGGGACAGCCAGACAGGCTGCGGTGATGAGGGTACAATCCAGTAACATGGCCAGTGCCATCACAGCCAGGTGTCGGACACTTGATTTCACGCTTCTCCACCCTGGAAGGATCTAAATAAAACACATAGGACATATTATGCAAAGCTAGGAGACTGGGAAGGGAGAGGTAGGAACAGTTCCTGTCTCCACTTTTACTGATCCAAGAAAGGCAGAAGCTGAAAGTGAAGCAACTCCAGAAAAGCTGCTCCAAAGCCCAGGGAATGTTCTTTCCACCCCATATAGGAGGATGGACAGTAGCTGGAGTGTAGGCACTGTGTAAGCCTTGCAGGTAAAGTATCTATCAATACCCTTGAGAAAAGGTGTCCTTGAGACTTGATAAAATGAGGGAGACACAGATTATATGACTTATCTAAATCTATATCCTTAATAAATACCTGAGCAGAAAATTAAACTCCAAATTTCAGTTGCCAACCTCACCTCTATAAGTACATGTTGACTACTAAGTGTGGCAATCAGAAGAAAATGGGGGTCCTCATGATGTCTCAGAGAAACTTCTTTTTGATAGGCCATGCCAGAGCCAAGCTCAGAAATTCAGCAGAGGGAAGAAGGCCTGCTCAGTCTCTCCAAGTTCAAATGTATAGGGAGTCAGATTTCTACCAATCCAAGCAAGTGGTGATATGCTAAGGGACTCATATCTGTACCAAATACCTGCCTGAGCCCCCAAAGTCTTGCTGTCTGTCCCTCCACATGTCAAAATGTGTGTTCTTATAGCCTAAAGATACTGTCTAGTATCCTGTACTTCTAAACCTGAATTGCACCTGGCCCCTAACATTTATCCAAAGGTGAAAGTTCTTCAAATACCTAGGCTTGTTGATATCAAGCATTCAGTGTCCCATCAAAATCTTCAAACCCAAAGTCTGACAAACTCAAGCTCCTGTACCTATTCTAAATCTGTCTCGCCTTCAATGTACACACCGTCAAATGGTTACCCTAGTCTGACTTAACCTTAAGGGTATCATCTCAAGAGCCACCCTCCAAGTCTTCACCCAGAAAACATGTTCCCAATCAATCTGTCCTCTGATCTTACTTCACAGTCATGAGTATTCTCAAAAAGTGTGTCCTCATGTCTCACCAAACTTCTGCTGAATTCTTACTCCTATAATTTTCTTATGTCTTCCCATGACCCACATGTACCTCCCAGGACTCCCCACATACATATTCCCTACCTTCTTAGTTCCTGACTTCAGTGTCCAAGCTCTCTCTCTCTCTCTCTCTCTCTCTCTCTCTCTCTCTCTCACACACACACACACACACACACACACACACACACACACACACACATCTTTACTTTTTCCTCCCTAGCACCATCCAACCCTTTCTGGAAACAGGCTGAAAAAGGGCCCAGAGTTTGACCCAGAGAAGAAAGTTTTGCCTGGGACAGGGAAAGAGAAGACTGAAGTCAGGACAGCTCCCTGATCTTAGAGTAGAGGTATCAGGCCTAGGGAAACCCAGGGCAATTCAAAGCTGGCCTATCTAAGGACTGGCCTTCTTGCATTGTGGTGATGACTCTCCTGGGAAGACGCTCTGTGCACCTGCTCTGAGGCAAGGAGACACTTGAAAAGAGCAGATTGCAAGCGTCACATGGCCAGCCTGCTCTACAAATTTGGTGTCCGTGCTATAGCTATGGCCATAACATTTGTTCAAAGTCCATCCTTAGATCTGATTTCAGTACAGAAGTGGATGTTCACAGTCATCTATTGGATGGAACACAGGGCCCCCAATGGAGGAGCTAGAGAAAGTACCCAAGGAGCTGAAGGGGTCTGCAACCCGATAGGTGGAACAACAATATGAACTAACCAGTACCCCCAGAGCTCGTGTCTCTAGCTGCAAATGTAGCAGAAGGTGGCCTAGTTGGCCATCACTGGGAAGAGGCCCCTTGGTCTTGCAAACTTTATATGCCCCAGTTCAGGGGAATGCCAAGGCTAAGAAGTGGGAATGGGTGTGTAGGGGAGCAGGGTGGGGGAAGGGTATAGGGAACTTTTGGGATAGCATTTGAAATGTAAATAAAGAAAATATCTAATAATAAAAAAAGTTCACACTGCTAATAGTAACACTCCCTGGTCACCAAACATTTAAATCTATGAGTCTCTGGGGTTATTTTTATTCAAACTAACTGAATTTTTAATTTTGACCTTGTAACTTGCATTGTGTCTCATATCACATTTGCTCTGAGAATAACTAAAGGCTATATATTTAAAGCTTTCATCTGCTTATATAATCCATATTCTTGATTTTCTCTCTCTCTCTCTCTCTCTCTCTCTCTCTCTCTCTCTCTCTCTCCCTCCCTCTCCCTCTCCCTCTCCCTCTCCCTCTCCCTCTCTCTCTCTCTCTCTCTCTCTCTCTCTCTCTCTCTCTCTCTCTCTCTCTTTTCTTTTGTTTCCTCCTTAACTGATTTCTCCAGGCATTTGTTGAGTTTTAGTTGTTTGTTCATATTAAAGCTTTCATTGAGTATTAAAAAAAAATCTGACTTCAGTGTCCAGCCTCTCTCCTATATCAATCCAGACCAGATCCCTTACACTAGCCCAGTCTTCCTGTCCTCTTCTAGACATAAGCTACTCAGTGAAGCTAGCTGATTCTGCCCATAAATCCAGAGGAGCAAGAGAGAGATGACTCAAATCAGCTTGGAGGTCACAACTCTATGGAGAAAGTGCTGAGGATGATTAAATATGGCCTTAAAAACAGTTTTCAAGGGTTGAAGTCATCAAATGTCAGGATCTGTCACTGGACAATCTCTGCTACAGGTTTAGGCCAGGGTGACAGGATTATGACCAAGTGACATAGTAACTGGGTTATCTGCCCTCCTGCTTTCCTTCCTCTCCCCTACCTAGCCTCCTCTCACATATCTCAGCTCTCTACAGATCACAATACATAAAACAGTATGAGTCCATGTCCTCAATTTTTGACCCAAGTTCTGAGATTATTATCCTCAAGTGCTTTTCAGTTTTCCTCCCATTCCAGTCTATAAGGGGTTATAAGCTATGAGCGATGTTTCTCCCCAGCCTCTATCTGCACTCTCAGTAGAGGTTGTCCCTATTAATGGGTGATCAGAGTGATGGGTGATCAGAGCAGGCCACTTTAGCCTACCTTTGCTGTAGCAGCTCTTCCTCACCACGTCCAGGGGCTTTGCCATTTTCCCTGGCTCTCCTGGGCCCAGATGGCCCTGCTCAGCAGGTGGACAGCCAGACTCACAGACCGCTCGCACCTGCTCAGCCTTCAGGGCAATGGCCTGTTCCAGAAGGCCTAAATTCCCACGGGTCATCATGTCATACATTTCTGATTCATCTGTGACTGCTGACTTCTGGGAGCGTGAATCCTCATCCTTGTCATCATCAGAGCGAACCTCCACGATGACTGAGTACTCAGGTTTAGGACTAGATAGCTCTGGGCCTCGGAACTCAGGAGACGCCTTCTGGACAGAGGTATGGGAGGTGTCTTCCCCAAAGATAACATTTGGAGCTGCTTCCTCCTCCTCCTCCTCTTCCTCTTCATCTTCCTCCTCCTCTTCTTCCTCCTCCTCCTCCTCTTCTTCTTCTCCTTCCTCTCCCTCCTCCTCCTCCTCCTCATCCTCTTCTTCTTCATCTTCTTCCTCCTCCTCTCCCTCCTCCTCATGACCTAGGACTCCTTTCTGCTTACTTGACTCTTCACTAACCATATCCTTCAGAGACTGGGGGCATGGCTCCTGGGAACGTTCACTTGTGACTTCAATGACCTCCTCCACATCTTCTGGCTGTATAAAGAGGTCCTTTTCACCCTCGTCACTGTTGACCCCCATTGCAGCCTCATCCTGAAGCTGATGAACAACAGTGGGGCTCAACTTAGCTACTGAGACGGAATCCTCCTTCACAAGGGCCTCTTCAGCAATTTGGCCCAGATTTAGGAGGGAAGTTGCAATGATCCCCTGGTAGCTACTGTAGCTGCTCTTGGAGAAGCCAGAAGGGCTGCTTGTGGGGTTGGAGTCAAAATGGGGCTTGATGAGGCTTTTTCCTGCATAAAACAAGAAACAACGGGGCCTTGAAGAGAGCATGGGGGAATGTTTCCAGGTCTCTGCTCCCAACAGTAGCCAACTCTCCACCTATCCCCACCTGCCCACTCTCAGCACTGTAGCTTAGAAAATATGGAAATGAACTGTAAGCCATCCTGTCAGCCTTCTGCCTGGATTCAAAAACCAAGAAGGAATCAATTTTAGCTAGATTACTTTGATATTTTTCAGTTCTTATTCCTATTCCATCCATCATTTATTTTCTCAAAGCAGATAGATCTGCATTTTATACAGTGGAACGTAAAGAAAAAAATCAAATGAAAAGTCATTTTATAATTGAAAATCACTTATATTTTGACAGAACACGAATTTAAAACTTCTAAACATAGTAACAGATCTTACTACATGCTCATCCTGTAGAACTCATGAATCAGTGTTCTTAGCAACAGTAGGAGCTAGCCCTACGATATAATATCCCAAGAGGCAGGTAAGTCATAGATTTTTTTCTACATGGAACACAAACTTGCTTTATTCCATGGACCATGCATTCCCTTTAGTCCCAAGAAGGAAATCAGTGAGGGCTCAACATAGATTGCTTCAAAAATATGGTAAAACTCTACCTCAACCATTTAAAGTCAGCTGATCCCAGAAAGTTGGGAAGTCAGCAGACTCTCAGATGCCTTCTTTCCTCTCTTGGCTTCTATGAGCAGCCCACCTTCAGAGTCCTGATTCACCCTGAAGTGAGGTATTTCATCAGTACCTGCTCTTGGTGTCTGAGAACAAAGTAGATCCAGCCCAGTCAACTCTCATGGGCCAGGAAGGATGGGCTCTGTCTAAGAGCATCACACGGACAGAGGCACAACAGGCATTATTTGTCTTTATTTCTCACACACATGGAGCCTTGCCTCAGAATCAAACTTTTGAGAGTGCATGGGAGTGATTGCAAGATGCAAGTCCAGATCCATTTTCCCATCTCTACCCTGCACACAGTGTTCACACACTCTATAGTAGCACCCCCTCCCAATCCTGGGCAGACCCCTTTTCCAGGAAGCTGCACATGTCAGGACAAGACATTCCTTGTTCTCAAGACAGCTTTCTGCACTGAACCGAGCTCCCCCATCCCCCTCACAGGCTGCAATTCTCCAGGGCTACACTAAGCAGCCTTTATTCAAAGGAGAAAGAGCAAAATAGTACCTTCAGCTGTCTGTGGGTGATGAATCTCCTCCTGTCCTGACATCTCAGCCTCAGCCTCCTCCAGGGGTCCTTCTGATTCATCTGAAACAGAGACGTCCTTCACTTCAGCATCCTCACTGCCATCACTGTCCATGCGGTAACCCTCATCCAGAGCCAGCCTCAGAGGGTGTGACTTCCTCTTGGATACCAGGTGCTCAGTCTCAGCATCCTCCAGTTTTCTCTTCTTGGCCAGAGGGCAACTCTGTAAGCTGAAAGGGAAGATGGATGGTGCCAAGAGCCAGGCCAGTTCCCTGAGAAACCCAGGAGGCCATTCTAAGAGTCTCTCCTTCTGTAGCCATTCTCAGATGGAAGCTTCAAGTGCTAACATCTAATTACATACATCTAAAAGTTTCTGATTGTATTTTAAATTGCATTACAGTGAGCCAAGTCTACATATAGAATGAGGATTCAGGCCCCACTGGCCTAGATTGCTACTCTCTAAGTGGATCCTTAGACCAAACCACCATCCCACATCACCCCAAGCTTATCTCAGCCTACTTCCTCCCTTACTGGCCCTTTTCTTCTCCTCCCTCAGATCTCCACACCTATACCCACCCAAGAATTTGACACTCCAGTCCCCTAGAAAACCTAACTGACCACAGGGAATGACTATGCTGACAGTTGTAGCTTACATGTAGCTCTCATATGTACGAGGTCTACTTAAAGTTATACCATACCAAAATAAATTAATTAATTAATTAAATTTAAAAATTGTTTTAAAAAGCTATGCCATACAAATATACCTAAGACTCAAAATAGTCCTTCTGGAAAAGCAAAGGTGCCAAGAACATGTAATCTACCACCTCTTGTGGCACATTCATGGCCAGGCTCACCTTAGTGAAGGCACCAGGCACCACAGGAACACAGACCAGTGGGAAGACACTAGGCCTTAGAAGGGATAGGCCAGCTTGGCCTCAGCAGTCATAGTCAAACAGAAAGGTTTTAATCCACAAAAGAAAACATATCTGAGAAGAGAACCCCAAACCTCCTTCCTGGGAGTCTTTAAGAGTATTGGCAGGCCTCATACCTTCGATGTCTGGAGTACTTGCCCCGCACATGTCCTGAACCAGTACATCCTGGGGTAGGACAACTGGAGGAAAAAGCAGGAGAGAGCACCTTAGGCATCAGAACCTGGGTCACACCCTAAAGAGCAAAAGAGGGTCTCCAATGGCTCATCTTAAGATGGACTCTGTCAGTTTGCTAAAAAGTCATGAAATAATCCAGCCCATTTAAACAAATGAATAGCTAGTTACAACTTTATGAATGTGTTTAATTGGAGATCTGTACAAGGTTAAGGCATTTACTGGGTAGGTTCATTTTTCCACAGCAGACATTTCACCAGATTTTAGGGGGCTTGAGATGCAAGTACCATCTCTAAGGGGGTCTCATGGCCTGTCTGACCCAAGTCCAGAGCACAGAGTTTGAATTTCTTCATGTTCATCGCTCGTACTGTGATGCTTCAGCCTCCAGGGCTATAGTATGTCCTACCTTTCTACCAAGTATGGAAGGAGTCTGTGCAGACCAAGCCAAAACCACAGCTTGTAGGAGAGACCCTGTTCTAGTACCCAGAGCCTGGTGTTGTTCTCTGCTTCCACAGAGAAAAGAAAGCCAGCGGAGGCAATGCACTGAGAGATTCCCATCCTGCCTGGTACAAAACTGGTTGGATGCACTGAGAAGGTCAACCCCTGCCCCATTCCAAGATGGAAAGTACAAGAGGATGAAAGTGAGACCCTCCGAAGTTCCTCACCTTCAGCCATCCACATTACCAAACCGGTAAAAACTTCCAAACAGACGCACTAACACTGACCACTCGGCACAGCCAAAAGGCTCATAGGATTACTCAGGTTAGAACAGCTATAGGGGCGCCTATGCGGTATGAGAGTCAAGGGTCCATCACGGTTCAGAGTTCTATGGATGCAAGAAGCTGCTACTAATTTATGGTACTGTAGACAAGCAAGATGATCTGTGAGGCTGCGTGAGAGAGCATATTAGATTTCAGCCCCTTGTGGGGGAACCAAACCTGTCTGAAAGTGGAGACAAAGAACCCACTTCTAACAGAATTGCTGATGTGGACCAGAGTTCCTATTTTTCTCCTAAAATTTGGCACAGCTTCTCAAAATCTGCAAAGGGAGGCAGGTAGGGAGCAGCTCTTTGGGACCTAAGAAAGGGCCACTCCACCTTTGTTCGGATACCCCTGACAGTTTCCAGGAGGAAAAAGCAGAAAGGTATTTTATCAGATTTCTTTTTCAGATGGAGAATTATTTCTAACCACGGACAGCCTATTGTAAAATCTGTACTCAAATTTGCTTTCACTCTCTCAAGAACTAGCTTTGAGACTTTTTACAAACAGTTCGTTGTTACTGGGATTTGAAGCTGAGGTCCCAGTTAGTCAACTAATCACTTAATCAGGCAATTAGGCAACAGCTGCTGTGGAGGCCTGTGGGACACTGGCACTGTCCCCATGTCATTTGTTCCAAGTAAGTGTGATACCCAACTCAGAAAAGTACAGAAAAGCCGGGCATGGTGGCGCACGCCTTTAATCCCAGCACTCGGGAGGTAGAGGCAGGCGGATTTCTGAGTTCGAGGCCAGCCTGGTCTACAAAATGAGTTCCAGGACAGCCAGGGCTACATAGAGAAACCCTGTCTCAAAAAAAAAAAACAAAAACAAAAAACAAAAAAAAAGAAAGAAAGAAAGAAAGAAAGAAAAGTACAGAAAAGGTCCCCCGCCAGGTGGGCCTGTACCTTCCCACCCAGCTCTGAGCCTGAGTACATAAAGTTGCCAAGGCCGTCTGGACAGAAACTGAAACTCCTTAGACACAGAAACCGGAAACATCAGAGTGACATGAGATCTAGCCAGAGCTTCAGATACTGTAATGAGATCAGACATCAGTCTTGAGCCTCCAGGGTAATCTGTGAGCACACCAAGCATCTAGGAGTATAACTGACATCAATGCCCACTTATAAGAACACATGAGAAGCAGAGCATGGTGGTGCATACCTGTAGTCTCAGCACTCGAGAAGCAGAGGCAGGTGGATCTCTACAAGTTCCAAACCAGCCTGGTCTACAGAGTGAGTCCCAGGACAGTAAGAGCTACAAAGAGAAACCCTGCCTCAAGAAACAAAACAAAAACAAAAAGAACAAGTGAGAATCTCATGAGCATATATGAGTACTTAGAGCACACTGAAAATTCATGTGCACTATCATCTGCTAATGCCCTACAGTTGGGCATAAGTGAGTGATTGGCAAGGCTTTCAAGCCTCCTGAGTCTTCTCTAAAAATAGGAGAAAAGCAAAGCCAAAGTGACCCTTCCTCTAACACTTGGTGCCCATATGTGCTCATAAAGTCATAGGTGTTCATGCATGCTCTTAGGCAATTATAGGAGTTCATAGGCAGACATAGGTGTTTGGGTATGCTTATCAGCAATCAAAAGCAAAGTCTTTGAATCCCTTGATCTGGTCTTGGATCTCATGTTACTGAAGCCAGGATCTGAGACCCAAGCAAATGGAACAGGTAAAGAGCTGAGGACTGACTGATGGGTACCTCTCAATAGGTACTTTGGCGGCTCTGAGGGTCCAAAGACAAGCCACAGGCATCTAAGAACCTAATTTTGGGAAGAGTCCAAATCCCAGGCTAGAGCATCATGACCTAACCACTCCCCCTTTAAAGGGACTGACTCCCTTCCCCAATGTGGGTGATAGGAATCTTTTACTCACCTGTCCTCTGACAGGAGCTGGCTATGGCTCACCGAGAAGGACCCCAGATGAAGAAAGGTATACATTTAAGAAAAGGATACATTTAGGGCAACCCTAACCAGCCCACTGATGTGTCTCTAAGATATTGATCCCAGCCCTCCTCCAACTCCTGCCTCAGCAAAACCTCTCTGGGGTCCTGTAATGGATGCTGAACTTCATCAAAATACAAACTGTAGTGTATATCAGTTCCTTCAAGGATGCTGAAGGAAAACTATTAAATCTATTTCTCCTAAGAGCTAGGGTTAAATTCAGGACACAGGAAATTTTTAAGATGTCCAAGAGGCCTCACTGAGTCTTGCTTATTCCAATTCAAGCTCCTCAGATAATCTTGTAACAACCATTCTTCAGCCTCCCGGATAACAAATGTCATTTTAAGAGCTTTGCCTAAGTTATAGGGTAGCCCAGGGCCAAGGGTACTGCAAGGTGAGGAATTCTGAATACATCATCCATGAAGAGTCCCACAAACAGGGCTGCATTCAAACGAGTTTATCTAATATCATGATTTACACATATATAATATTCTTCTCCCAAACCATAACAGCAAGCCCTTTGTAAGTCACAGTCTTAGGCTGGGCGTGGTGGCACACACCTTTGATCCCAGCACTTGGGAGGCAGAGTCAGGCGGATTTCTGAATTTGAGGCCAGCCTGGTCTACAGAGTGAGTCCCAGGATAGCCAGGGTTACACAGAGAAACCCTATCACAAAAAAAAAAAAAAAGTCACAGTCTCTATTCTGGCACACCACAGTGTGAGCCCCACCCAAAAAGAGGTCTTGTCTGCTTCTCAGATCAGAGTTATGCTGTCCTGGTAAACAGACCCTTGGAGAGGTAAAGAACTTGTGCTGGTGACATATAAATGATCCCATATCAAGAGATGGTGTCAGCCTGGCGTGGTGGTGCACGCCTATAATCCCAGCACTCGGGAGGCAGAGGCGGCAGGCAGATTTCTGAGTTGGAGGCCAGCCTGGTCTACAGAGTGAGTTCCAGGACAGCCAGGGCTATACAGAGAAACCCTGTCTCAAAAAACCAAAAAAAAAAAAAAAAAAAAAAAAAGAGAGAGAGAGAGAGATGTTGTCACACACATTTAGTCACAGCACTTGGGAAGCAGAGAAAGGAAGATTGCTGGGAGTTTTGGGTCATTGTGGTCTACACTCTGTCTCAAAAAATAAAAATGCTCCCACCACAGCTTATGTGTAGTCAGCCAATGTGAGCCATGCATACTGTAGATCATCCCCACATGGCACGGTGGACGGCAAACAGGTAGACACCATTGTATGCAAAAATCACCAAAAGCAACTTGTTGTGGTTTGGGGGACCATGGTGACAGTGCAAATGCTAGTGAAGAACAGTTCGAGGGTGACCAATTTTGAGCTGAGAAAGAGCATAGTTGGATATAGACAGCAAGATATGTCACAGAGAAAAGCTGTTTCCTCAGACACAAGAGTTTGTGGGAAATTTTATAAAAATTACATTATGGGCAAGAAGGTGGAGAACAGTGCTTATGCAAATAGGAATACTTTCTTACCTGAGGTCTGCACCTGTGGTCTCTGGGGGTCCTGGGTAAGATATAGGGAAAAACAAAAATACATATACATAGGACTTAGACTTTCAGAAGAATATTTCCCTAAAAGTATAAACCTAATAAAATAACTAACACTTTCACAAGGACAAGATGCCCACCCTTTGCTGACCTATAAGAACTTCCCCCGAGGTCAGTAGAGTAAGCTGCCCCCTTAACAAGGTGCTTGGTCTGGGATCCCTACACCAGACATACACACACACCCCAGATTTTCAGAGAAGACCTGATAATCTCTCTACCCTCAGGCTCAGGGTGTTATCTCTCTGTAATTGCAGATAGATGTCAGCTTTTGGCAGGATATATTACCTACCAGATTAAGTTGCACAAAGACTAGAACCAGCAAAGATGTGGCTGGTCACAATGATGGGCACTAACTACAAGATATGCAGGAGTCCAACCAGAATAGGCAGCGCTTACATATTCAAAACTTTTGAATACTCTGTGAAGCCCAACTGGAAGCTCCAAGTGAGAGAGTTGGGGTGGGGTGAGGGGATGACCAAGCAGGTAAGCCCCAGTCTTAATAAAGTGAAAAGGGCCGATCCTCTCCCTTCCACCCATTATCAAGTCTACCTAACAGCCTTAAAATGTCCAAGAGCACCAACAATAATCTCTGGAAAGAAAGGGGCCACTGGCCAAAGGCTAGTGGTGGCCGAAGGCCAGGGACCTTTCCTTTCTAAATTAAGCAGGTTCCTGACTGAACTCTGCTCTCCCACTCTGTGGAACTGTACTTGTCCCCACACTCATACAGCCTGAAGCAAATCTGTATGAGCTGAAAAGGGCTTCAGGAAACCCTTAAATACTGCATCAAGGAACAATCGAGGAGCCCTAAAGTCCCAGATGCCTAGTATAGGCCAAAAGCTACCAGGAAGCTGAGCATTTAATTACATCAACAGTTTAGAGAGGGCAGCTGCCAAGGATGGGGACCAGGCCAGACTGCATTGGCACTGACCTCGGAGGGTCTTGGACCGTGTGCGGGCTCGCTTGTCATCACTTTCTGAGCTCATCTGCAAAGTAAAACAAGCACAATGTTAAGAACCACCCAGGGCAAGCACCTGCTGTGTCGTAAACCATCAGAAGCACTGGGTCATTTTCTGACTTAAGTTTTGCTATGGCAGGAAGATTATCTGTGAACAACAAGAATGGGACCAAAAGAAGCAAGTTGGGAGAATGTGGGGGTTCTGCTGGGGAGAGACCACCAGGCTTAATGATATCTTATTCACACCTCCTAGTGTCTCACAGCACTCCACCCACACTGCTCCAGTTTCCTATCTGCCCACAAAGCCTCGAGTGCATAGGTATTCCATAATAAAAGGGGCTCCTGGCACAAAGAGTAACACCCACTGCTTACCTTATCAGGCAGGTACTGAGGTACAGGGCATATTGCTGACCATAGATTCAACTGGTGGAGATGAAACTGGGTCCACTTAATATAGTCCAGGGCCTATCTCCCATGGACATTGTCTTCCTACCCTACACAAGTTTTAATATTCCTAATATACTAGTGTCATGTGGGTAAAAATTGGTTGCTTGAGCAACACTGAGGTGTTCTCTGGCCTCTGGCCTCTGACCTGTCAAGTGTATTAGAATCTTGACTCACCTAGAGAAGCCTCCATAGGGCTGCTGCCCACAACATGTACTTTGAAAAAACCACAGAAGAGCTACTATGAAGGTGACAGCCACAGATAGGGCACATCTGAGGATGAGGGTCCCCAGGTGAATCCTCATCTTGTGTCACCATGGCAAATCTGAAGGAACAGATAAGATGTTGGCAAACTCTGTGATGTGGGAAACAATCTTCTCACAGATAACAGGACTGAGAGGAGCAGGTGTACACCCAAGCAGAAGACTGGCTAGTTAAGACTTACTACCTGCCTCCACAGTCAGAAGAGATAGGAGGCAAACCAACATCTCTCCCAGACCATGGATTATACCAGGACAACAGAGCTCTGTGTGAGTGGTTTGGAAAGGAGGAAGTAAGAGAATGGGATATGCTGCAGAAGGAAGAGACTGGCAAATTCAACCCTCTACCTCACCAAGTAGGAAAACAAAACAAAATTAATTCCTCAGTTGGCAGATGAAATTCACAAGTGAACTGTTCCATGAAGCAGTATAGCATACAGTGATCTATATAATTTGTTAAAGAAGAAAAATTAAAATGGGGTAATTTATGCAACCTGTCAGCTCCAGGGTATGGAGCATAATGCCATAAGCCATGTGTTTATTATAGCCTTCTCATAGAACAGAGACAATTACTATAATTTCTATTTTTAAGGCAGAGGCTCCCCGTGGACCAATGGCTCACACTTAAAGTAAAGAGAGGAGCAGGTGTCAAAGGGACGTCATTACATCTATGAGCCTTCAAACGTCGATTGCACTGAGCCAGTGCACAACGCCTTCTGAGGCAGGGCACACAATACATCTGATTGCCCCATGCCTGTGTTCAGCTGAAATGTAATCTATAGCTTTTTGTGTCAGTTTTCCCAAGGAAATTGGCAGGCATTCTGCTAGATTAAAGTATGCCTTGGCAATTTGGATTTCCTGTGGATAAATTATTCAAAGGGCAGAGAATAGAGAGGGTTACAGGGATGTGTAATGGGCATTGCTTGCAAACTGTGAGCTCCCATTGATGAAGCTAACAGCTGTGGCATTCATTGTCCTGAGCACCTTCTCTTTCCGATTTACTTGCATCAAGTGTTCAATGTACAAGAAGTTCTCTTCAGTTTGCATAGCTTTGATTTAAGAAGGAAACTCCTGAACTTGTGGGAGAGAAGCCAGGCTCTTTAGTATGATGAAAATGCGCTCATAGGATCTGGATGACTTGTGAAGTCAATGCCAAAGGGTGATTCTCCTCTCACTTTTGAAATTGACAGTGGTAGCTGCTGTAGAGGCATCTGGCAAAAAATGTGTGAGAAATTCACATGCTTTCTTCTACAAAGTACTGCAGAAGGCATCTATAGACCTCTTACCTATAAGTAGTATAACTATTAGGCCATCATGCTCAGGGAAGCACTGTGCTTAACACTGCCCAGACTCACTGACTAATTGGCCTGGCATCAGATCCTAAGACTTCCTGCCTGTTCCATACATCAATGGTCCCTGCCTATGGTACAACTGACTGATGCAAAGGCAATGAGGTGCTTCTCAATTTTCCCTTAATTTGTTTTGTTTGTTTGTTTGTTTTTGTTTTTTTAAACAACCCTTTTATTTCTTCCAAGCACAAACAGTAACTGTTTTGCACATTAACTCAATCGCCTCTTGCCTTGAGGGTGAAAGGGTCTCTTTGTTCAGACAAATAATCTTGCTCCACTGTGAGATCGGGGATCTTTCCCAGGAACATCTGCTGTTTCTCTAACATCAATGTTACACTGCTGATAGAGCACAACTTTAGTTCTGACATTTTATCAAGTTTTACCTTGTATAGGAAAATTGGAGAAAATAATTTCCAAATACAAACACTGTATTCAGCCATATCTATTACTTTAGCCTGAGAGAACTCTGTCTCTATCCAGGCACTAAACTTGATTCCTTGGTACTATCTTAAAAGCAATCTCACTGGAGGGTGTTTGTTTATTTTTGTTTTTGTTTTCATTTAATTTTGTTTTGTTTTTGCCTCGAACTGTTCTGCATTGCTTTAGTAAAAGCAAGACCAGTCATTCAGGCTTTTTAAACACAATTACTAGACCCTTTTCATACTCACTTGCCAAACTGAGCTCCCTGTGTCAAACCTTTACAAAGTCAAGAACCAAAATATCAAATACAACAAGAAGCCTCAAAACCTGAAGATTACTTTTGGCTCTATTTTGGTTGTCTGAGAAATAAACTCAGAAACTCAATACAGCCAAAACAATAAATAGCTGGTCTTTAAAAAGAAACGATGGGGCCAGGCATGGTGGCATACACCTTTAATCCCAGCACTGGCAAGGGAGAGGCAAGCAGAGTTCTGTGAGTTCAAGGTCAGCCTGGTCTATATAGCAATTTCTAAGCCACACAGGCTTAAAAAAGAAGAAGGGGCAGGGAGAGGAAATAATAATCAAGAGTTGTTTCTTAGAGGCCCAGGGATTCCCTAAGTCAGTTGGTTCTTGTTGACCTTTACTTTGACATCTGAGTCCAATTGCCCACACCCTCCAGCATGGATGGGCTTCCTACCCACTTCTTGCCTGATATCCAAGGATTATCCAAGGGCAGAATCTGTGCTGAAACTTGACCCCAAATGGAGGTGACATGGCCTTGGGAGTTTTTCACATCATTCTAGAAAGGCAATGAAGCTGTTCAGGAGTGAACACAAAGATAAATAACCTCAGATCCCTGCGACCCTGAAACCCTGACTAGGGATAGGAACAGTGATCTGACAAGTGAATACCTAAGAGTATCCACGAGAGACACCTCAGCATTGAGGTAAGTTATCCCCAGGAGCCAAGAGTACCTTTGGATAGACAAATCAAACTCAATGGTCAGACCTCTGCCATTCCTCTGACCACATCTCTTTATTTGTTCCTAACCAGTTCATTTCCTGAAAGGTCCCCATCTTGTGCTGAGGAGAGCTCCCACCTTCACAAATGTGAGGTCATTCACTGCTGCCTCTTGCAGAGAGCTATTCAGGACACATCAAGCAAAGCACAGCAGATGGAGAAAAGAATGAGTGAGTATGTGGGGCAGTCAAAACTATCTTAGAAGCTGGTGCTGGTGGAGGAGGGATAAATCAGAGAGAGCTGAGCAGATAGCTGCAGAGTCTTGATTAGAAATTCTGGGCCTCTTGATACCATGGGCCATTCATTCTAGCCCTGGATTGGAAGGAGATACTTTGGTGTTTTATTTTACTTAAAATGTACTCTAGCTAGGAGTGATGACACATACCTTTAATCTCAGCAGGATTAAAAACAGGCAGAAGCAGACTGATCTTTGTGAATTCAAAGCTAGTCTAGTCTACATAGCAAGTTCCAGGCCAGCTAAGGCTACCTAGTGAGACAGTATCTCATGGTGGAAAAATGTGCTCTAATAACCAGAAAAGCTAAAATATTAGAATAGATTTAGAACAGTTTTTAAAGCCATAGGATCATGTAGATTACCGTGTTCTAACAGAAGACTAAGGTTTTTGTACACACTTCCTCTGGAGACCTGGGGGAGGATGTCTTCCCTGCACAGAGGAAAAAGCTGAAGTAGCTATGGGGTAAAAATGTAGCAAAAATTGGTCATCCCTTGCCCTGGTTCACTTGGCAGTATCTTATTCACTCCATTGAGAGAAAAAATAAATACAATGGTTTGTCTTTTGGGGGGGCTCTCCTTGTGGCAGCCAAAAGGGTTACAAACTGTCTTGTGTTCTGACAGTAGTAGTAACCTGTGCAGACCCAAGTCCAAATCTACCACTGTGTTGGGGAAAAGAGCACTCCACTTAGGATTCATGAGCAACCTTCAAGCACCAGACTTACTTTCTCCTCCATAAAAACTACAATCAGGACTATCAGAGTCTCTATCCCATTTTCTGATTACCATTAATGCTTGCCCTTCCTTTTGTATGTAAGCTCATAGGCACAGAAGGATGCAAAAGTTCCCCTAGAAGTACATTCTACTTCCTATAAACCATGTGCCCGTGCCCCTATATCCCGCTAGGAGTCATCATAGTACTTCCTGGGTCTTTGCAATGGTAGTTCTGTTCCCCTTTGGGGTATATCCTAATACATGTCTGACATTACCCTCACTGTTCTTCCACCAATTATACAATCTACTTACAAGTAAGTAGACCTGCCACTTCCTGTGATATAGAAATGTCACTACCCATGAGACATTATTCAGAAAATGCCTCAGGATGGGGGTATCTTTGACAGTTCTAAACATCAGATCTGGGCTCACTCCAACCCCTAAATAAAAATTATAACCAATTAGGCTACCTGGTAAAGCAGTCATATCTGTTTCAAAGTTCATAAAGGGAATTTCTTTCTTTGTTTCTTCTTTGAGACATAGTCTTGCTATACAGCCCAAGGACTTATATTGTCCCTCCTACTTTATCCTTCCAAGTGCTGGGATTACAAGTGTACTTAGTTATAAATGGAATTTGTATCTCTCCAGGGTCACTGGTTTGTATCTCTCCAGGTTGTTGATCCAACAACATCAAGTCAGACAGCTAAAAAAGAGAGTTACCTCCATCCCTGAAGTTACTTCTGTTTAATTGTCCTTACCAGAGATCCTTGTTTCATAACTAATTGTCCACTAAGTAGTGTATGCCTTGGGACCAAAGGTTTTATTCTTTAAGGTTCAGAAGGCATTCAAGGTTCACCATCTGTGCCTAACATACTAGCACATGGTTTCCCCTAACGTACCAACATAGGCCTTCTCTAACAGCCCCACATGGTCCTAAGCTATCCAGCTGCCTGAACTGTAGTGAGTTCAGAAGGCAAGCATACCACTGATCTTATTATGTGGGCCACTTCCACGGTCCTTCCTGTTGGCTCCTCATCTTACCCACATGCCATCTTAGGTCACTAACCTATGCTATTTCTCTTAGTCTCTGTCAAAGGAAATCACCTATGCTACCCCTCAGTTCTGACCCATCAGTCCATTCACATCTTCCCTCCTCTGCTGGCCTATTCTTTATCTTAGTTTTTTGTTTCTTTCTTTCTTTTTAAATGCCACCATGTAATAGCTGTCTTGGAACTCACTATGTAGTTCCACTTGGCTGGCCTTGAGCTCACAGAGATACGTCCAAAGTAAAACAGATTGGCTTACAGATGACACAGTCATAAAGCCTTAGTGCTGCTAATAGGGCCCAAGTGTCAGCCACAGGCTTATTACCAGCACCTGCATTCTGAACAGTCACATGTAGCTCATGGCAAGCTCAAACCTTCTGAGCATGTTGTGCCTGGTCTGTGGAGAAACCAGAGTCTTCCTACTTCACTTTGACAGGGTACCAAGCAACTACAGAAACTATTAGGCTTAGAGCCACTTTCATGGTCATATGATCTAACACCCATGTCTCTTGGGGAATCCTCTGGGCTTGGGTACAGTGAAATGAGAGAGGTCAAAAATTCAGTAATAGAAATAAATAATATTTTATCATAGGACACTGTGCTAATCATACTCAGCACACTGATAAAGAATCAAAATGAGTCTGAGTACTTAGCAAAGTGATCATAATAGACCTGTTAATTATACATTTCTATCACCAGACATGAAGGAGAAATAGTATATTCTAATAGTAAAATGCAAGTACCCTGAGATGTCATTCTGCCTTAAACTCATGGTCTTTTCTATCTATATTTAGGCTGTCCCTTATCCTGGATGCAATGCCTAGGTGTTGACTGAGACACTCAATGCAAAGCTTCAGCATCTCAGATAATAAGTTGACATCTGGACACCAGAGAGATGGATCAGTGGTTAACAGAACTTATTGCTCTTTCAGAGAACCCAGGTTCAGTTTCTCGCACTCAGTGGCTCACAACCATCTGCAATTCCAGTTCCAGGGAACCTAATGCCCTCTTCTGACCCCTTACATCACGCACAAGCATACATACAGGCAAAATATTCATAGACATAAAATAAGTGAATCTAAAACATTTTTAAAGAGGTTGGCATCTGGCCTCCAAGTATGATGCCCCATGCTTCTTTCTATTTTGACTCCCGGCTCTGATGTCATCTGCTCTGGAGAGTGGGTCTCAGACAGAGTAAGTCAGTAGGAAGTTGTAGAATTAGAGGGTTAGTGACCAAAACCAGGGTCATAGATAGGTACTATCCCCAAGATCATCCCCAAGAGTATCCTTGGGAAGTAAGGATCCTGTGTCACCTCTATTGCCTGGAGTTTTATCTATTCATCCTTCTTTCTCTAACTAAAAAAATGACTAGGTGATCTTGGTCCCCATCTCATCTGTGAAGGACCCATGGCCAAGCCCTTACCTTGTTGTATCTACACAGGAAATGTCTCTCAGTTCTGCAGCTACTAGTCTTGTCTTCCTGTGTCCACCTCTGGGTCAGAAGTTTGCCCCGGAACTCATTTTCTGAGGATTTAAAAGAATAGAAGTTCAGAAAAGGGAATTCTGACAAATATCAGCTAGGCAGACACATGAAGAGAAAGAAAAAAAAATGCAGGACACTTTTAAATGTAGCACAGCACAATCTCTGGAATCTATCTGAAAGACAAACAAATTCACTGCTCATGGGTGTTCCAGGAGAGAGAGAGAGAGAGAGAGAGAGAGAGAGAGAGAGAGAGAGAGAGAGAGAGAGAGAGAAGAAGAAGAAGAAGAAGAAGAAGAAGAAGAAGAAGAAGAAGAAGAAGAAGAAGAAGAAAGAAGGAGGAGGAGGAGGGAGGAAGAGGGGGAAGGGGAGGGGGAGGAGGGGGAGGAGGAGGGAGAGGGGGAGGGGGAGGTGGAGACCCTTACTCTTTAGAAGCAGAGGGCCTATACCATGGCCTCACCTCTGGTGGCTATTTTGCACATGTGTCACTGGGTGTAGACACCCTGTTCCATTCTGGGCACTAGTATGGATCATATGAGGCCCACTTGGAAGCAAAGATGGTATTGAGGGATTTTGAAAACTAACTGGCCAATGAGTGAGTAACTCAATCATAACTACATTTTTTTATTATCCCAAAAGAATGTGCAGCTCAGGTCCATTTGCTTTTGTTAAATGTATGTTATGTTTTCAACTTCTCAAGCACCCACTGACTGAGGAAAGTGAAGCCCATCCGGTGGGCCTGATCATTTCTGATAACATGGCCTCTCACAAGGAACTCTGCACCCCACTAGCACTCATTACTTGTTTTCAGTATATTTTCTCCTCCTGGTTTTACCTCTCTCCAGAGCAATGCCTACAGTTAATATTTAATTCTCATAATTCACATAAATTCACACATCTAAGCAGAGGCTGAATATATCAGCTGGACACAACAAAGAAATTCATTGTGTACCTATTCCCTGAACGTCATTCCCTGTCTCCATGACAACCTGCTTTCTATGCTGCAGTTTCAAAGGAAGGTCATTAGTTACCAACAATAAAAACAGGAAATGAATATTCCTACATTCTGCTTTCTTCTCCTAGGAGAAGGCAGATTGAGTACACATTATCATAAATATTATCTTCTCCACCACTACCCTATATTTTTAGTGGGATGCATTACCAAAACTGTTTTTATCCAGAATTCTACCACTCCTGGCCCCAGTCACCCTATATCATGACCTTGTTCCTTGAAAATATCTCCATCCCCTTAAAGGGCTCAGAGTCCCTTCATGAGCCAAGACAAAGAATAAATTAGACGTAGCTGCCAAAGCTACAAAGTCTCCAAAGGAACAGGGGTCCTGTAAGACTGGGGCACATCCTAAACCACAGAAGATTCCTAAAAGAAGAAGCCTGCTTCTCTTTGAACTGTGAGTTCCCTATATGGAAATACTGAGGATCAGCTTCATTTGACCAAAAAGGGATGAGGTGTAGGACTTTTCTCACAATTCAAGGTCTCTGGGTCTCATCTATAGAGGGAAGTTAATGGTCGTCATTATTGAGCAGGTATCAGGTATGCTTTCCCACAGATATATCTATATAATCTACATCTCTCTATATATAATATATATATCATCTCTATGTCTGTCTGTCTCTCTCTCTCTCATCTATCTATCTATCTATCTATCTATCTATCTATCTATCTATCTATATCCATCCTTGAGTCTTATAGCAGGAACTGTAACCTAGTGCTTATGTACCAAAAGAACCACTAGGCAACTGCCACCAACAACATAAGATATCTAAGAAAGGGATCCATGCAGAAGAAACCATTGGGAAGAATACATACTTGGAAGGTGTCATAAGTGAACAGTCAAGAATTGTGCCAGCCATTAGGTACTCTTTATGGGAACTGGCATATAAGGGTTATCATGTGTCTCCACTGTACCATTAAGGAACTGGGAGACAACTGGACCCTGAAAGGCTCAGGGTTCTGATTCTGAATATATGTCCCAGAGAACATGCTATAGAAGCCTGTGTACTGACTGGTTCATGAGGCTCAATCAGAATTATTTGTTATAGGGTCATATACAAACATGTGAGGTGACTGGAGCATAGCTCAATGACAACTGAAGGACAGTACTTAGTCTAAATTATGAAAGGTGTCCCAGAAGCTACCTGCCCTAAAGGCATCTCCTGTGGGTCTCTTCTGCTCCTTAGCTTGTCATGCATATGTATCTGAAAAGGAACCTCTAGTGTTCTGTGGGATGAGAGATAAGCAATGTATGGCACTTCTACTGCCTCACCATCCCTAAGATTTTGGAAATCAGCCCTTTGGGACTCTCCACCACCTTTAGCCCAAGAACTAATGTTTTAAGTCAACCTGAGATACCACATCTGCACAGCAAAGTACCAAGACCTTAAACTCATCTACTCCCTAAAGTGTGGCTCTTATCTAACATTAGTAACAAAGCCAATGAAGCATTTCAGAACAAAAGCAAAACACAGGCTTTTCCTCATAACCCGTAGACACAGATCATAGAGCTCAGCAAAGTGCTGACACCCATGTCAAAACTTTGTATAAAAGATCCTGAAAGCAGCATGACACAATTTTTCTTCCTTTGTCTGCAAGTTTCTTGCAGCAATAAGAATCACTAAAAGGAGTCAGCAGTGTGGGGTTCTCATATGATCCCTTTATTTTACACTGGGACATATATATGGCAAGGTCCTGCCCTATGAACTCTGCATGCTATACCTTTAGTCTACTATCTAGACTCTATAAAATCCATAATTCTGATCACATACTAAGTCCAACAGCATAAAGTACTAACTAATCTGAGGAGAGCCCTACCCAGGAGTGTGGAGACCAGAAGCTATGCTTTCCACAGATTCACAGTGGTATCACCAAGTGGTCCATAGTTCATGATGACCTGACTCTATGGTCACCTTTCCCTATAATTCTTAACACCTTTGTACACAAAGTGAGAATAACTACTTGGAGATTAAGAAACATTTGAAAGAGCCCTTAGAGATGCTTGAAAACAGTGTTGATTTTGTCACTGTCACCACCTTTACCACCAGAAATTGACTAACAAAGAGGTTTTGGTCAAACAAGACTATTTGCGGATTCTCAAGTGTCTGATAAGTTCATCTGAATCCTATTTCTCTATGTGAACAGCCTCCATACTGGAGAACATGCTGCGTAGAAACAGCACCTATAGCTAGGATAGAGTGTTCATTGTAATCTCTGTTAGAGACCTAGAGCCCTTCTCTGTGTTTGTTCCACAGGGATCCCAGATCCACAGTTACAAGATTCTGTGGGGGAAAAAAAACAATTTTTTTTTACTTAAAACAAAAAATTTAAAGACAAAGTTGAAGGACTCATGCTTCCCTGTTTCAAAACTTACCATAGCACTAGAGTTACCAAGATAATATAGTGTCCTCACAGGATGACCATGTAGATAAATGAGATAGATATTCAACAATGATGCTCGAATGATTTAATGGGAAGAATAATCATTTTAATAAATGTACTGAAACAACTGGAATCTAATAGAAAGAAGATAGACCTCAAACAGTTTAAAAACATGCAACTCACAATACATCACAGACGTACCTATAAAACTAAAATTTTTAGAAACCCTAAAAGAAAACCCTCTTGACTTTGGATCAAGCAATGGTTTATTTCTTGTATAGAACACCAAAAGTACTAGACATAAAACTAAACTATGCATGGTGGCACATGTTTATTCCAACACTATGAAGGCCTCAAACAGTTAAAAAAAATGCAACTCACAATACATCACAGACGTACCTATAAAACTAAAATTTTTAGAAACCCTAAAAGAAAACCCTCTTGACTTTGGATCAAGCAATGGTTTATTTCTTGTATAGAACACCAAAAGTACTAGACATAAAACTAAACTATGCATGGTGGCACATGTTTATTCCAACACTATGAAGGCTGAGGCAGGAGGATTACATGTTCAAGGCCATCCTGGGCTATATAGAAAAACCAAGTCTCAAAACAACAATAACAAAATAATATAGGTCTGGAGAGAGGACTCATTGGTTAAGATCACTTGCTGTTCTTACAAAGGCTTCCACTCCCAGTATCCACATGGCAGCTAACAATCATCTGTAACTTCAGTTCCTGAGAATCCAATGTCTTCTTCTGGTTTCTGCAAGCACTACATGCATCAGCTGGACAAACACACACAAATAAAACATCCATACATATAAAATTAAATCAATGTTTTTAAATTTATATATATATATATATTGGACTTTTTCCTGGTTAGTTTTTGTCAACTTGACATAAGCTAGAGTTATCTGAGAGGAGGGAACCACGATTAAGAAGATGCCTTCCTGAGATTGGCCTGTAAGTGCCAGGTAGTGTTGGTGCACACCTTTGATCCTAGCACCCAGGAGGCATAGGCAGGTGGATCTCTGAGTTTAAAGCCAGCCTGGTCTACATCAAGAGTTCCAGGACAGCCAGAGCTACCCAGAGAAGCTCTGTCTCATAACAAAACAAAACAAAATAAAACAAAAAGAAAACCAACCAAACAAACAAACAAACAAACAAAAACACAAAAACAAACAGAAAGAAAGCTTACGGTAAGCTTATGGAGCATTTTCTTAATTAATCATTGATATGAGAGGGCCAAACCCATTGTGGATGGCGCCACCCTCTGGTCATGTGGTCCTGGGGTATATAAGAAAACAGACTAAGCAAGCCATGGGGAACAAGCCAGTAAGCAGCACTCTTTCATGACCTCTGTTTCATTTCTTGCCTCCAGATTCCTACTTTGTGTTTCTGCCCTGACTTCTCTCAGTGGTGGTATGAACCTGAGAATTGAAAGATAAAACAAACCCTTTTCTTCCCAAGATGCTTTTGGCCATGGTGTTTTATCACAATAAAAACCCTAAGACAGCTTTCATCAGAGTTGAAAACACTTGTCTTCAAATAATACCATCAATAAAATTCTCCTACATGCTTGCAAATCACATATTTGATAAAGGATTTGTGCTGAGAATAAAAAACTCTGATAACTCTTTAATAAGATAATGAACCACTTTTTAAAAAATCAATGAACTTGAAAAGATATTTCTCTAAAGACAATGTATAAATGGATAATATACATATGAAAAGACCTCAACATCTAGTCATGAGTTAAATGCAAATCAACTGCAAGGATATCACTTAAACTCTCACTAAGATGGTTATAACAAATTCAAAACCAGACAAGTATGAGTTCCAATCTGTAGAAACTAGAATCTTCTTCATTACTGTTGATGGAAATGTAAAATAGCAGTCACTTAGAAAACTATTCTTGGAATTCTCAAGTTTTCAGGTTTTTTTTTTTTTTTTTTTTTAGATCTAGGTTTTGTTTTATGTGTATGAGTGCTTTGCCTGCTTGTGTATCTGTGTACAATGTGCATGCCTGGTGCCCACAGATTTCAGAGTACAACATTAGATCCCCTAGAACCTGAGTTAGGGATGGTTGTGAGGTACCATGTGGGTTCTGGAAACCTAACCCAAGTCCTTTGCAAAAATCATAGTGCCATCACTGAGCCATCTCTCCAACCCCAATTCTCAAGATGTAAAATATAGTTACCATCTAACCTAACAATTTGATTCCTAGATATTCGTGGTGATTTGAATAAGAATAGCTACCATAGGCTCATACTTGAATGCTTAGTATCAAAGGTATGGCACTGTTTGAAAGGGTTAGGATTAAGAGTTTTAGTCTTGTTGAAGGAGACACTGTATCTCTTATATCAACCGGAGACAGGCACATAAATACTGGCTTTCTACCTGGTTAGAGAAGAAGACACACTTTGCAGGGTCTTATGTGCTCCAGAACCTTGAGAATAAAAGATTTTAAAGGAACCCATGCCAGCATCTCACACAGTGAACTGAAAGATAAGGTAAGGATTCAATTTTCAGTATGAGTCTGCTTAGGGAAAAGATTCTAGATTTACTTCAAGAGAACAATTAAGTGGATATTTACATCA